>NC_056745.1:941170415-941470415 GCF_019279795.1 Protopterus annectens
TTTCTCTATTTACTTACCTA
Source organism: Protopterus annectens (assembly GCF_019279795.1). Classification (NCBI taxonomy): domain Eukaryota; kingdom Metazoa; phylum Chordata; order Ceratodontiformes; family Protopteridae; genus Protopterus; species Protopterus annectens. Next base: position 941,170,436 of record NC_056745.1, read on the forward strand.
CCTGTTCTAATTGACAATAATGCCAAAGTGTGCAATATGGTTGCAGATGAACACACAACTGTTCATGTAACCATGCAACTCACTATTCTGGGCCACCATTTATGAAAAGGCTAGGGTTCTCCATAAGGACCCTAATATGTTAATCCTTTTACCTCACTGTTTAGCATCAACCCATTTATGCAAATGACCAATATATGACATCAGATGACTTAAAAGAATGCAAAGCACTGACACAAAGCCATATAGAAAACTTTCACTTCTCCTGCAGTGAGACAGTGTGGAGTGTTGTGTCAGCTTCTGAGAAAGAACTCAGTAATATCTCTCTAGACCTAACAACAGGAGTGCTACTAAACTTAGGTTGGAATGAGGTAACTTTTTATATTCTCCTCCTCATCTGGGGAAAGAAATTATTGAATTGAACATTAGTGACTAATGGAGGAAATTAATAATATTTTAATTTGGTACAGGCATGCAGATGTACAACTAATGATGTACTGTGGCCTAGATGAAGGGTGTGAATCTACACAGAAACACAACTTACAGGAAATGGTAGCAATATCTGAATTCTCAAAATAGATAAAAGATTATTTTTGAAAAAAAAAACTACAAATTGTTGAGCAAATGGTTTCTGTAGGCCTAAAAGTGTGAATAATTTTACAGAAGCTTCATACTGTGTAAATGTTTACTCACCTGGGAGCTGTGAATGCTGTTTCTTCATTGTTGCTTTTTGCTGAATAGAATTCTGAAACCAAAATGCAGTCTGTTTAATTGCTGAAGAAAGCTATAACATGATTTCTAGAGTTGCTGCTTGGCTATGAAGTAAAAATTATCTTCATTCAAAGCAAAATTTGTTACTGTACATTACTAAGGGGGAAGGATTAGGGTTAGCATGCATTACTCACCCCCTGCTATACCTTAGTATTACGTGCTAACCGTTACCATGCTCCAGTGCTAAAAATGTACATTAGCTTAAAGAAAGAACACTTTCCGTAGCATTACCATTTCTTAAACAAAATTAAGTTGAATTTTGGTTGGGTCATAGTACACATAAAAAGAAATTTTGTTCTTTATTCAATTAATGGGTTTCAGTTACTTGTGTTGTCAGTATTATGAATCATTGATGCATTTTTTTATGTTTTGTGCTTTAAACATGTAACATATTAAACATTCATGATATTATATTTTATAGTTGTTTACTAGGGTTGTATACTGATCACAACTGACCATTTGCAGGTACTGCATAGGTAAAATAATTCACAGAGAAGAAAAAAACAGAACAGAGAGGGAGCGAGCTTTATATATCAAAAACAGGGCAGAAAGTAATAATATATAATAAAAATTGTAGCAGCAACAATGAGAAATGCAAGTTTTGCAATTCACGATTATATTTCAGGTTTACATTATAACGGAAATACTGTTGAGTAATGAGAGTCAGGGCAGGGGATGGTGGAAGATTTTGGAGATTTTAATACCTGAGAGAGAGTAAGGCTTGGGGTTGAGAGGTCCTTATGTGATGTGGCCTGAGATGTGACAAGTGCAGTTTGATTTTGTGTGGAGGAATTAATTTTTTTTTAGTTCACCACTGAAGGTGTGAAGTAGGATTGTAGTTCATTTAGGTGGTTGGGGAGGGCTTCCCATGTTTTAGGAGCAAGGATGGAGAAAGAGTAGTTGGTGTAGTGCAGCCTAGTTTGTGGGATTTGGATTGAAGGAATTGTTTGGAAGAAGCATATGAAGTTGTAGTTTGTGTGTTTAGAACAAAGTGTGGCAACAAGAGGTGGGAATGAGTTTGACTAGAGAAGTTTGAAGATGGGCGACCCTAGTAGCAGGTCTGCTCTGTACTGCGCTGGGAGCCATTTTTGAAGGTGAGGCAGTTGTGCTCATGAGGGGATGAGTTAGTGACGAAGCAACGGATTTTGTTTTTGATAGCCTGTAGTGAGGAGTTTTATTAGAGGCTGTGTCTATTACGGGGACTCCATACTCATATTATTCCAGAAAAGAGTATTTTGCCTGTTGCTGCCCTGTCTAATTTGAAAAGTTAGGGTAAGATTTTCCTGCTCCAGAACACAGGTGATTTTTAAGTTTTGCCCTCGATTTTTCTGTATGGGTATTGAATGTTTATGACTGGTCTAGCCACTAACTAAGGTATTTGAAAGAGATAGTTGTTTCTATTTGTGTATCATACAGGGTGGTTATACTGAGTGACTATTGTGTTTTTTTAGGTTTTTGGGTGGTGCAAATAGCATGCTTTTTGTTTTTGTAAGATTAAGTTAGTTTGTGGTTAATGAACAAAGAACTGATGGAATTAAGGTCTTTTGTAATAATAATCCTATTTGTTAACCAGGTAAGCCCACTGAACACACACAGTGCCTTTTCAGGGGCAGTTTGTGAGCAATGTCTGGTTATATGACTTTCTCAAGGTCACAAAATAGGCAAACAGAGGCTGAGGCAATCAAACCCTATTTCTCATGAACTACAGCTCAGAACCATAACTTCTGTGCCAACAAGTTGTGTTTTGATTGTAGAGTGGTAGTCACTGTTCCTAACGAGTACCATGTTATCATGCAGAGGATGAGTTTTAGGAAAGAAGATCAGGAAGTAGATGGATAATGAAAACAAGAAGATAAGCTAAAATAAATTGTTAAGTGCACTCGCATTGAAAAGGTGTGGACTGAAAGAAGGGAGAGCCTAATGTAAAAGAAAACACGACCTTAGAACTCAAAAAAAAAAGACATTTTTTTAGTGTATCTTTGTTTTCTGAGCTATTTGAATGCCTCAAAATCACTGCAAGTCCTTCTTTTACAATTTTAATGTTTCCCACTAAATGGCAAATGATGAGGCCTGCCTTGGTAACCTGATATTGTGTTTTGCTTTCATTCCTTCTTCCCAGAATACATTTCTAGTCCTCTTTATAAGAGTCATGCTAGACATAAGGAAGTGGTGGTGATTTCTCATGCTGTTAAGCAGGACTGTGAAGCATTGTCATCTAACACACCTTCTGGAATGGCGCTACTTCTGTCTTCCCTGACTAAGGCCCTCTTATGTGTCTGTCAGAGCTTGCTGTATGCTATAAATAGCTGTTAGCTACTTCTAGCAAAAGAAAGTAGGTAAATAAAATCTGTTTTAATCACATATATATATATCTGGCTATGGGTCCTCTTAAATTACTCTGATTTTATTAAGGTTGACATGAAAAAAATCACCCCCAAAATGTCTAAACTATAATAGTAACATAATTGATATTATAAAGTCCATATTTCACGGTTCTATACTGAAAGGGAGTGCTCCGTGTTAAGATTTTTAAAAGCTCTTGGTAAATAATACTGAATCATATTAATTTATCAAAAGATATATTAGGTAACACAGTTTAGCCATGCACTGAATTGTTAGTTAACAGTTGTTTCTAGATGTTTTCATCAAGTCCTTTTGCCCCGCATCATGAGAAACAGTGTTCCGCATTCTGGAAATGTAAATTTGAGGGCTATGGATATGTTTGCCGGCTGTACCGTTTCTCTCCACTACACTTTTCTGCTGTAGGTCTTTTTTCTGCTTAAGTCCATTGTATAAGGTAAAGAGCGTACACTTACCAAATATGATACTGCACGAATCAGTTGTTGAACAAAAGTGAGCTAAATTAATAAGCAGTGTACTTTATAAAGGATTTTGATTCACGTCATAAAGCATTTCGTCTGTTACAATTGTGACGAACAGCATACGTAGCTGCTGGCGTCACTAAACATTACCAAACTGAATCTCTTAATTGTGAAGTCATCCACCGTATACATCTACCAGCTCCACCCCGTCATTTACAGTTGTGTACTTAAAATGACTTTATAGTTTGCTTTGATACACGCTACATCGTACGAAAAATGTTGTGCCTATCATTGTTTTAATGACTGCATACATTCATTCTCTGAAACCCGCTTCATGATGCCGTTCAGTGTCACAAGGTAACGCAAATAAGGTTGCCACCTTTTCAAATGACCAAAGTGGGACATATTTGGTACAAATATCAGATTATACAGGCTGACACATACCCACGGTCAGTACAAAGGTTAGAACTTATCTTTTTTCGCCGAAATAAAAGCTTATTCTTGTAGCAGTTTAGTTGCTTATTCTGTTTCTTATAACATTTAGGCATTTAGATACAGAATAACTGTTTTATGCAACTATTACATAAAATATAGGAAATAATTTTGTCCCAAAATCTCAGGACATTTGCCATTTTTACAGTTTTTTGTCAGGACACAACTGCCCAAAGAGGGACTGTCCCTCGCAAAGTGGGACAGGTGGTAATCCTAAACGCAAAACGGAATCAGAATGGAAAAATAAATAATAATTTAGGGTTACCACCTGCCCCACTTTGCGAGGGACAGTCCCTCTTTGGACAGTTGTGTCCTGCAAAAAAAATGAAAAAATAGCAAATGTCCTGAGATGTTAGGACAAAATGATTTCCTATATTTTATGTAATAGTTGCATAAAACCGTTTTTCTGTATCTGAAACACCTAAATGTTATAAGAAACAGAACAAGCAACTAAAATGCTACAAGAATAAGCTTTTATTTAGGCAAAAAGGTGACATTTTGTCCTTGGTACTGGCTGTGAGTATGTTTCACCCTGCAAAATCTAACATTTGTACCAAAAATGTCCCACTTTGGGCATTTGAAAAGGTGGCAACCCTAAATAATTTTGCCTAAAAAGTCAGTTTGTCACATGACACAAACACTCTCACGCGAGCTGTATTTGTCTTACTAGCAACTTGTTGCGATGGTACAGGGAACTTAATGACCGTGGAGACAGTGCTAGGGTTACCACCTGTCCCACTTTGCGAGGGACAGTCCCTCTTTGGGCAGTTGCGTCCTGCAAAAAAAATGTAAAAATGGCAAATGTCCTGAGATTTTAGGGCAAAATTTATTTCCTATATTTTATGTAATAGTTGCATAAAACAGTTATTCAGTATCTGAAACACCTAAATGTTATAAGAAACAGAACAAGCAACTAAAATGCTACAAGAATAAGCTTTTAGGCAAAAAAGTGAAGTTCTGTCCTTTATACTGGCCGTGGGTATGTTCTGGCCTGCAAAATCTGACGTTTGTACCAAAAATGTCCCACTTTGGGCATGTGAAAAGGTGGCAACCCTAGACAGTGCGTCATATTAATTTTACTTGTTTTGAATTTCTGTCAGCTCTAAAATCGTGACATTAGTTTACTTGAGTCTTTTTTCAGGGACCATAGCATCTTCTCTTGCGTCTTGCCGGTGCAGCGCGGTAACTGCTGCTTGAGCAAAGTAGTCCGGAGTGCGGTTGTTGATGGGGGAGATGAAAATGTACTCAACGTGTTTCATTATCTCGTCTGCAGCGATTCGCCCGCCGCGCTTAATAATAATTTGTTTAGATTGTCACCCAAGGGGAAGGGGCCTTTCCCCAAAACAAACAGAAGCGGTTAATAAAACCCTCAAATTTGTGACACCGCCGGTGCTGGGGTTGTCTTTGGCTCTAAACGTCGACCTTAATCATGCCTCTCTCAACCTCTTAGCCCACTAAACATGGACAAAGCCTGACATAATGGAGGGACAAAAACACCAAATTAGGGACACGTTTTAAATATTGCTCTTATAAACTTAAAAATGTATCTAGAATAGCAAAGTTTGTGTTAAATGCATCTTCTAAATAACATGAAGTCTGAAACTCAAATGTATGCTGTTATTTAGTGATTTAATTCTTCAGATCATCCCAGTAATTTTTGCAGAAAAACACATTTATGATGAACACACAGAATTTTACGGCAAAAATATGGACATTCTGAGAAAATATGGACAGTTGAGAGGTATGCGAGTTACCTCCTGCTGGGAAGATGTCTGCCTGGTGCAGAGATAGAACAGTCACTATACTAAGCAAAACTATTTGATAAATACTAAATCCTTGGACTACAGGCGTTACGTTTATCTCCGGATTTTGTTGACAGTGTGCAGTGCCAAGCTCTACCAGAATTTACGTTATTAATCCTTTGAGGTTACTGATTAGGTGTAGTGTCTGATGTTTTGCTTTACTGACCCTTTTGGGGTACTGATTACTCCACCGACTAGAACTACAGAATAGCAGCAGACATACAAGCAGGACGCTACGGATTGCATCGGCAGGACCCATTACTTGAATTCCTGGAAAACTAGTTCTACTTTGTGTGCAGTGAGCAGTGTCAAATTCCTTCCTGAAATTTAATGCCGATTTTTGGTTGCAACAAGGGGAAACATCCACTTGTGGGAGATCCTGCAGGAAAAGTGATAAGAATTAGACTTACCACCTTTTCAAAAACCCACAGTGGGATATTTTTTATGAAAAAGTATAATTTTCAGGGCAAACTATGCCAGCTCACAGTGCAAAGGACTACATTCGACATAAAATAATAATAATAAAAAAATCACTCTTCTAGAATTACCTGTTTATGTTGTTTTACAGCATAATATGATGTTCCACTGCAAAATTACTGTTTTATTCAACTATTGGAGAAACATTGGGAAGTATTATTGCCCTCAGGACATTTGCCATTTTTTATTTTTTCCCAGTATGGCATAACTTCAAATAGGGACAGTCCTGGATAAAATGGAACTGATGATAACACAAGGTAAAAGAACCAGTTAATTTTGATAGTAAGAGTACCTAGTGACTTTGTATACACACAGGGTTAGAGTACTGAACTTGTCTTGCTTGAGAAACATGAAATGAGGTAACATAGCTATAACTTCTTTGCACAATAATCAGGAAGAAAGCCACTAAATAATGGGAGACAAAGGCCCAGCTATTAGGGGAAATATTTAAATATTACCTTAATTCACTTAAAAAAAACAGAACAACTTGTTTCCCCATCAACATGCATTTTCTGAATAGTAAGAAATAAGAAACTCTAATGCTTAGCATTACTGACAGTAATCATCAGTGATATGGCAGAAAATCAAGTATTTTATAAGATACAGAGGAAAAACATGATGCAAAAGTCAGGGACAGTCTGTAAAATTAGGGGCAACTGAGACATATATGTGGGAATATGATGTGCACAGGCAAAAAAAGTCAAGGGGCATATAGATGAAGTGTACTGATGGAGAAGAGAGGCATGTATAGGAAGCAAAATGTCACAAAAGGACACTAGGATGTTTCGCTTAATCTACCTTAGCAAAAACTGTACAATTATGTTTTGTCTTTTAAAAATCCAGGCAAGTTGGTTAGATGCAGCTGGAGAGGGAATGGTGCAACTATGGAGTAGCTAAAAAAAGTGTTAGATGCAGCGGGAGAGAGAATGGTACAGACTTACAAGGCTAAGGCTATTATGATAACCTGATCATGAACAATTCATAACAATGCTGTACTCTCTCTCCCTAGCTCTCCTCTCAGTATGGCAATTGCCTTGCATTTTTTCCTTCCTCTCTAGCCAAAATGGTCAAGGCTAATAAATAAAGCTTTTACTTTTTAAGAGACTCTACCTTAGAAGAGAAAAAAAAACTTTTTTTTCTGTTTCTTTTCTTTTTTAAAAAAATTTAATCTCAAAAAGTTCTTCTGCTTCTTTTTATTTTTTTTTTTGCAAAAATTTGAATGATTTGGGGATGGGATGATAATGTGATCTTGTGTTCTTGCTTCTTTTCCTTCTTCCCAGATCCAGAATTTCTTTCCTTTTTCTTTTTTCTGAGTCATGCTAGACAGGAAGTGGTGTTAATTTTCTCTCCACTAACTAATATAGAATATCAGGACTGTGAAGCACTGTCAGCTAAGCACACCTTCTGTAACTAGAGCTATACTTCTTCCTGACCTGGCTGGCCCTGTGTGTGTCAGAGCTGTCTCATTTTCATGCTATAAAAAGCTGATAGCAGTTAAAAAGAAAAAAGAAAAGAAAGTAGATAAATATTTGGATGTTGTTTTTTTGACTTTGTAGTTCTAAAAGACTTTCCCAGACTCTCTGTAAAATGAGTGTGAATCTAAAGTCTCTGTATCTTATGTAATGTATGACTTACCGATGACAAGTAATATAATCTAAACTATACTGCCTCCATGCAGTTGGTAGGAGTCCTCATTTATGATGCAGTATTAAATTGAATTGACTATTTCCTTGTATTATTTCTTGTATTTTTCATTCTCTTTTTCCATTTTCTTTTTATTATTTCCTTTTTTTTTATACCTTTCAATTTACAAGTGAAACTTAGACTCAGCTGGATTGAACTAGATAAGGTAACTACATAATTGGTAATAATAATAACAAGTAATAAATGCAAACAATAAGAAAAAAAGAAGGCAAAAAGACAAAAACACATTGACAGCACAAAATATATACATATAGCCAGTGTGTGAATAATATAAAAAGTAGTAAACCTTAATAGTGAACACAGCACACACACACACACACACACACACACACACACACACACATATATATATATATATATATATATATATATATATATATATATATATATATATATATATATATATATATATATATATATATATATATATATATATATATATATATATATATATATATATATATATATATGTGTGTGTGTGTGTGTGTGTGTGTGTGTGTGTGTGTGTGTGTACATATAATTGTGTGTGTGTGTGTGTGATTTTGTGTAAAAGTGTAATTGTGTGTGTGTGTAAAAATATGTGTTCACACACACAAAATACACATTAACACACACACACACATACACACACAACACACACACACATATATATATATATATAATTACACACACACACACATATATATATATATATATATTATATATATATATATATATATATATATATATATATATATATATATATATATATATATATATATATATATATATGTGTGTTATATAATGTTGTGTATGTGTGTGTGTGTGTGTGTGTGTGTGTGTGTGTGTGTGTGTGTGTGTATTATAGAAAGTGTACTTCATACATGTATGTGTACTTCATGCACATACGTGCACACACAACACACACACACACACCACACACACATCACACACGACACACCCGACACACACATCACACACACATGTGTGTGTTGTGTGTGTGCACACACACACACACACAACACATGTGTGTGTGTGTGTGTGTGTGTGTGTGTGTGTGTGTGTGTGTGTGTGTGTGTGTGTGTATGTGTGTGTATGTTTGTGTGCGTGTGTGTGTGTGTATGTTTATGTGTGTTGTTTGTGTGTGTTTGTTTGTTCAGTGTGTGTTTTTATTGTGATTTCATTTGCACTTTATAATGTAATTGCATTGTGTGTATTGCAATGTTAAATGGTAAAAGCTGTCAAATCTGTTCTAAAATCCATGGTTTAGTATATGTTTTTTTGGGTAGGGTGCATGTAAAAAATGGTAAGTAAAAAAATTCAGCTTGTCATTAATAAGCTAATTGTTCATAGGGCCATGGTTACAGAGCTATTCTATCCTGATGGCCACTGTACCTAACTGACCATAGGCGACTTGCTAGGTTAATGTTGAGGGTGACCTTTCCACTAGTGCAACTTATCCAGCTACTAAGCATGTCTATTAATGATCACAGCTTCACATGAAGTGAAAAGAGATTTTTCAACCTCCAGATCAATAGCTGTATAGTCTCACTGTGGTGGTTGCAATCTCTACAGGATAAGTCTGTCTGTCCAACATGTTTTGTTAATGCAGAGTGCTAGATTTGTGCAGAGGATCTAATGCATTGCAGCACATTGCTGTTATATTCATCAGCTGTCCAGGGTCATCAAAATTCCTTCATCGCCATTTCCACAAAAGTTAGACCATTGATGCAAATTCACATCAACAAAAATTCACATTGAAATTCCAAATGTCAAGAAAAAAAGCATTGAATAATCACTTCAACAAATGTTCACTGATACAAATTCACAAAGTAACCAGAAATAACAGGTGCCAGCAAATTCATTTCGGCAAACAACACCACTTCAAAGTGATTCCAAGTGTGTGGGTGCTGTGCCCATTTTGGCAGATTCCCTTGTTGGAACGTTCTTTTGTTTTGACATGGCAAATTTCCAATGATAGAAGATTCCTGTTCCCTTTAGTTTGATAAATAGCAATTCCTGGGAAGACGCTTACAAAACTTTTGTATGACAGGTTTGTTTGATCAGTAGAGCAGCAGCGGCCTTTTGCTTTTGTAATATAAACAGGACAGTGTTGTTTTTGTCACCCAGAAGCAGCCAGGACAGTTCCAGAGCAGCGAAATTGCCCAAGAAGACACCAGGCCAAGAAGTGAAGAAGTGGTCTCTCTGCAGTCTCTTAAGTCCAGTTCATACACCCTTAGGTTCACTCTTGTTTGGAAGCCACTTCAGACTCACAGAGGGGAAGATGAGATACATACAGAAGGGCAGTGGGTGCTGTGTTACATACCAGGTTGATGTTGTAAAAAAGTGTTTATGGTCTGATAAGTTTGGGGAATGTATGGTTATATTACAAAATATTAACAAAAAACGAACAGAAGAAGTTTTTCTAAAAAGTAACAATTGTTGGTGCATACACAACACACTTTACTGGCAAAAATGCTTCTTATAAAGTAACAACACCTGTATTTCTATATATTTATTAACACACACAAATTACTTCAAATTTATCTTAAAGGTCCAACACACCTGTTATTTATTACATAACACATGAAAATATGCATATACACTTTATACTAATATTAATTATTGTCCAATTTACACAACAATATTCACGTAGGAGTTGAAATCTGATCATATTGTTATACAACTATCAAATATGCACTTTTACAACTTCACATTTGTTTGAAATAATAAGAATCTAAGAATCTTAGGAACACTGGAATTATCTGCAGGAACAGTATCAGGAGTCAAGACACATTCTGGAACAAGAATATCATCTAGATTGCTATGAGAGTTAGAGTTTTTATCACAGGTACGATGCTGCAATATCAGTTCTGCTACAGGAAGATGTCTGCGATTTCTCCTATACTCCACACCCTCGGATTTAACAAAATAGGATCTCAGCTCTACATAAATACTCGTTACTTGACCAATCTGGTTGAAACCTTTCTCTGTTTGTATCCTTACTGTTTCTGCTTTTTTCAATGGATGAAGAAATATGCTCAAATTGTCATAGCTGGACTTTTAGAAAGAATGCTTTCTAGATAACTGGACTTTGATTGCTTGGTTGGTTTTTAGCTTTAGGCCTCAGTAAGCTAGAACTGATAGGCAATGTTGTTCTGGTGTGCCTAGATAGAAGTCTCTGAGCAGGTGAGCCAAGTATATTGTCATAGGGTATGTTTCTGAGAGTGAGTAAATTAAAAAAAATGGTATTATCACGCTTTGACTCCTTGGTATTTTCTTTGCACTCTGTACTGAATGTTCACCAAGTCCATTCAATTGAGGATACTCTAGACTTCTAGTAACATGTACAAAGTCCCATTCTCTGGCAAATTTCTGAAACAATTGACTGGTGAATTGTGTATCATTGTCAGAGATTAATTTCTGTGGACTGCCATGGACTGAGAAATGGCATTTCAACCTAGTAATGACTGTAGTAGAAGTTAGATTAGGTAGTAGATCGATCTCAAACCAATTCGAATAAGAATCTACTAGTACTAAGTAATGTTGATTGTTCCACTCAAATATCTCAGTAGCTACAGCTAACCAAGGTAGATCAGGGACTTGACTTAGCTGAGGTGGCTCTTTTTGCAAATGCACTTTAGTACTATTACATACTGAACAGGAAGAAAGTACTCTATCAACGTCTTTCACTAGAGAAGTCTAAAATACTAGTCCTCTTGCCCTTCTGTTGGTAGATTTGGAACCCGGGTGACCACAGTGCAAAATCTGGATATATTCTTGTTGCAAGGAAGCAGGAACAACAATTTTAGGACATTTGAAAATAATCCCATCTTCCTTCAACAACTTATCTCTGTAAGGAAAGTAAAATTGCACTTCAGGTAGTATACTAGATTGCTTTGATGGCCATCCAACACTGATATAGTGATTGAACTTTTGCAAAACTGGATCATTGTATGATCTTGTAGCTCATCAAGTCTTGTGCTAGAAAAAGTACGCACTTTCATGACATCAAAGTCAAAACTCTCGGCGTCAAGCTGTTCCATTGTATTTCTGGGCAATCTGTACTTTTGCAATTTTTAGCATCATTCTTTGTAATCTCGCTGGAGCAGAATGCATAGGCTTCTTTAAAATAGTAACCAAAGGTTGATGATCAGTTTTAATCTAGATATCTGGACCATAGATATAATCATGAAACTTGGAACATGCAAATACTGTTGCTAAATGTTCCTTTTCAATTGGAGCATACTGCATTTCAGTCTGGGTAAGTGTTCCAGATGTGTAGGCTACTGGCTTGCCTTCTTGAAGAATTACTGCACCTAAAGCACATTTGGAAGCATCACAGGAAAGAGTTACTGGTTTGTTGACATCATAGTATCTTAATGTTGGTGCAGTTGCAATTTTTTACTTAAGAACTTCAAATGTTGTCTGGTGCTGGTCTAGTCATGACCAAGTAACATTTTGTGTGAGCTCTCTCAAAGGCACTGTCAACTCAATGAAGTCTGGTATAAACTTGCCTAAATAATTGACCATGCTAAGAAAACGTTATAGAGCTTGCACATTATTTGGTGTTGGCATTTCAAGAATGGCTGCATGCTTGGACGGGTCTAGTCTTAAGCCAAAACTTGTAAACAAATGACCTATTTATGTAACTTCTGGTAGTCTGAATTTGCACTTCACAGAGTTGAGCTTTAAGTTAATTTCACGTGCTCTGTCTAGAACTCTCTTAAGATTTCTGTCATGCTCTGCCTCACCATTGCCTTTGACCAATATATCACCTACTATTGTGGCACAAGGATAACCCAAAAAAATTGCTCCCTTACATGCTGAAGACTTTACTTGGAGAATTTATTCCAAATGGCATCCTAAGGAATCTATATCTTCCAAGTGGGGTACTGAATGTAGTCAGTAGTGAAGATTTATGATCAATCATCACTTGCCAAAATTAACTCTTTGCATCTAAGACAGAAAAAACAGTGACATTTGATATCAGGGCTGCAACCTTTTCAACTGAACACATGGGATGATATAGTCTCTCCAATGCTTTGTTCAATTCTCCTGGGTCGATGCATATTCTAATTTAATTTGAGCCTTTTTTTATGAGCTGCTACCATGGATGACGCCCATTCCGTAGGTTCTGTAACTGGACCAATTACACCATTTTGTCCACCTGAGCTTTGACTTTATGCTGCATAGCTATCAGGACTCTTCTTGCTGATCTGACCACTGGACTGATTTCTGGGTCTAATTTCATGGAATACACTAATGGAAGTTTGCCAACTTGTTATCGAAAACATCAGCATACACTGAAAACAACAGTGTTAGTGAAGCTGAAACAAGGACATGTGCATATCTGATGAACCTGTTTGGTAAAAGAAAGCAGATTCATTTTCAAACTGTCTCTGAGACCCAATAATGACTTCACAGATTTTCGAACCACATAGAACAATAGGCTATAACAGTTCTTGGCCACATAACATGAAAGCATTACTGAGCCTTCGATTTGAATTTCTTCACCTCCATAACCAACAAGTTTCACACAACTAGTCACATTTAGTTGTTCATGAGCTCGGACCCTTGCAAACGTATCTGCACACATGACATTACACCTTGAATCAGTGTCCACTTTAAGGTCGGTGGATTTACCATTGATCCAGACAGAACAAAACATTTCATTTCTTTACAATAAATCTACTGCATCAGTCTTTTGACCAATTACTGACACGCCATCAACATAGAAAGCAGGCTGTTGCAGGTCTATTTGATTAACTTGCTTTTTTGAGTTACCCTTTGTAACTGTGTGAGGCTTACCTGATTTACAAATCTTTGACAATGGTTCCATTTCTTACAGTTGTGACATTGCTGGCCAAATGCTATGCACTTTTCTCTTCTGGGCTCATGGTTGGCACCATACCTGCAACAGTTAACAATAAATCTTGATTTGGGTTTTGCTGATTCACTTTTATGCTGTACTAAGCAACATCTGTCTTGCATTAGGTACCCTTGGTTCTGCACTAAGCATGCTCCTTTAACTGAACTGATCAAGGAATGTGCTAGAAAACTACCTGAAAGTCCCACAGGGGCTGCAGCTGCTGTGTGCTTAGGTCTGCTTTTGACAGTCACATTTTGTATGCTGTCTACATTAGCTCTGGAGCCTAATGAAACCATGCTCTTATCACTAACAAGCATATTTGTGTGCCTTTCTGTAACTTCATGCATCTGAGAACTCTCAATGGCTTTGCTCAGTGTTAAATCACTGTTAAGAAGCAACATATTTTTCACAGCAGCATTATTATTAACACACATGAGTCCGTCCTTTATTAACTCAGCCTTTAAATTACCAAACTTACACATTTTAGCTTTGTTTCTCAGGTCAGTAATATATGCTGCAAAAGTTTTCCCTTGCTTTTGATCTCTCATGTAAAATTAATGCCTCTGTAGTGTAACATTAGTCTGGGGGTTACACATTTCTTTGAATTTGCACTTTAAACACTCGGGGTCTTCCCTTGATTCAGCCTGCACAACAACATGACGAGTTTCTCCTTCACCTTCATACAATGCTGGTGCATAGACAAATGAGCACTCCATTTCAATGGCCTCTAACCCTGCTAGGTTTAGCAAAATTAATGCCCTGGTACGTGCATCTTTATCAGAATAAGCGGCTTGTATAAATATATTGTACTCTTGATCAAATATTCCCCAGTTTTCTGCAATATTCTGATCAAACACAAGTGGCTGTGGCTTGCGAAATCCATCTGCCATATTAACATAACTGAGTGAAGACTTTTGCAAATATGCATGAACACACACACTTGTACATACAGATATACATGTGCTTGAAATTTATCCCAGTACATATAATAACACAACAAGCCTTTATATAACTGAATTTCACGAAATAAATTTTCTGGGCACTATAACACTGGAATCATTTTGCTGTAAAAGCCAATTACCTTGAAATTATTTTACTATAAGAGACGTTTATCTTGTAATTGCTTTAATGCCAAAGTCATTTATCATTATTTTACTGCCAAAGTAATTTATCATCATTTTAAGAAACATTTTGAACAACTGCATAGTGCAATAGAAGCTGAGGGCAAGAAACATTTCGAAGTAACTGTACTTTGCGAATAACTATCTCAAAGTAATGGCACTTTATGAATGAACTATCTCAAAGTAATTGCACTTTGCGAATGCACTGGGCAGAAGAAGCTCAGAGTGAGAAACACTTCAAAATAACTGCACGTTGTGAATAAACAGTACACAGCACACTGACATTTCCCCCAAATGGCTGCACTTTACCAAATAACTCTGTACAGTGCAAGAGGCACTCTGTAATGGCAGCACTCTGTGAACAGACACACCCAGGCACAAGAAACTTTTTGAAATGGCTGCACTTGACTGCACTTCACAAAATAGTTGCACTTTGCACACAACAAACTCTTCGGATAAAAAATGCACAGTAATAGGCACACACTGTAAGCACTTTTACACACTTTGAAATACTTTGAACAACTCTAGTTATGCTATTCATGGCTTCAATTGATGGAAAGTAGTAATTTGAGCCCAAACACAGTAATTTCTCAAAACACATGCAGTCGCCTTTGCTTTATTTAAACTCAGTGTGCCCTTTTCTGCTTTTTTATTATATTTGTTTTGCTCTTTTAATTTCTTTTCATTCCCATTATACTTTCTTGTGCTTGTTTTAACTTTAAACATACTTATTTTACTTTAAACATGCTTGTTTTACAATTTTGAGGTAATTCTGAACCCTTTATGTACTTTTCTACTGCTCATTTATCAAATAACTTGGTTTCAAACATTCCTTTTGATTAATGAGCTCTTTTATGCTTCTCATTTGCTTAATAAATGTTTCTGTGCTGTTCGTTTTCTTAACAATACATTTTGTGCCCTTGTAATGCTCCGTTTTACCTGTTATAATAAACAAATCACTCATGCATGTTCTCTTTACCTTTGACTTGTTTCTGGCCCATTTGTTGCTCTCATTTCTTTTAGTTTGTTTTCGCCATTACCTCTGCACCTCGTGGCTCTGAAGAATAATCTTTGCAATCCCGATTCTGACACCATGTCACTTACTAGGTCGGGATAAAACAGCAAACAATGTGGGTTCTTGTTCAAGCAGCTTTATTGTATGCAATCACATCATTAACTTATAAACAAACTAGCTATCATGCACATAGATGTTAACACTCTGGCTGCACCTTCAAAATGGGACTGAAGCTAAAACGTGCTTGGTATTTATATGCACACACAGATCTTGGAAATGCTTCTTAAAGGTACAACACACGTTATTCTACAGATTTGATGCCTTATTTATGAGATACACAATGTAAAAGGCTTTCCTTACCTCTATGGAAACACAGTGATAGAAGTTTAGATTGAGAGCAACCTGTATTTCCAATTCTCACACCACTGGGTTTGAGCTTAAAGGAGTGGTCTCTATATCATAATTATCAGGGACTACTTCTTTGCCAAATGGGATAATGAGACCTTCTTTGCATTTAGTTTTAGTCTGTGACTTTGGCAACAATCATTTGTCTGAGTCAGCTCCTTCTGCAATGTGTTTACATCATTGGGGGATTCAGTGATTGCACCCAGTTTGCAGTCATCTGCAGACTTCATAAGCCGCAGGCCCTTTACTTTCACTTGGACTTCAGAGAAATAGATTCCAAACATTAGAGGGTCCAGCAGAGATCCATGTGGTACTCCACTGGTAACTGCTCTACTGGTGGAGATGTAATTTCCAATTTTGACAGTGTGCATTCTGTTGGTGAGCCAGATGGCAGCCCGTATAGTGATATATGGGTTAATCCCCATCTGGAAGAGTTTCTCAATGATCACCGAGTGGAAGATTTTGCCAAAAGCTTTGGCTAAATCAAGATAAATGGTATGTACTGCTTTGCCCTCATCAAGGGCTTTGGTGACATTCTCAAAGAAGCCCACCAGGTTTAATAAGTATGATCTACCCTTGACAAAGACAAACTGGGTTGAGTCAAAAAGTTGAAGGTTACCCATTTCATTGTTGATAAGGTCCATAATGATTCTTTCCATGGCCTTGCAGCTTAGGCTGTTTAGGCTTATGGGTTAATAGTTTCCTGGGTCAGTTGATGGGCCCCCTTTGTGCAAGGGGATTACTGTTGCTGTTCTCCACTCTGCTGGAACAAAAGTAAGTGCTCAGGTTATTGTTAAAGAAAATGCCAAGTGGGTCCACTAGGCCTTGTTTTAGATTGTCTAATAAGCAGCCTGGGATGTTATCTGGTCCCACAGAGGCTGTGTGTTTGGCCCAGGAAAGTGCTTGTATGACTTGTTCTTTGGACATACTCTGTAGTTGATTGGTGTCAGGAATGCTTTAGGGTATGGCTGGTCAGGATAGGGGGGGGGTGAAGTTGTTGCCAAATCTGTCAGCTAGCACATTGGCAATTTCCACTGGTTCAGTGTGAGTGGTACTGTCCACTATAAGTTCAGCACACAACTGAGCTTTCCGTTTTAGGTTTTGGATGTAGTTAAAGAATGCCTCATGGTTGTCTTTAGCTAGGGATGTGAATTTAGTCTCATAACTAGCCTTAGAGAATTTTACAAAATATCTGATTTGCTTGTTCAAGCTGTGGGGGCTATTCTTTCTCTGTTGAGTAAGTTCCCTCTTGTTCTTAGATATCAGTTTCTTTCATTTGTTATATAAGTTATTTATACTACAGTCCACCAGCTTGGCTTGATTTTTTTTTTTTTTTTGGGAGGAACTAGTTTTAGTCCTGTCAGGTATAGCTTAGTCAATACATTTGTTTAAGTGGCTATATAGGACATTAGTGTACCCTTCCGTTTAGGAATCATTGTTGGCTGTGTTAGCACAGGTTTTGAAACTTTTCATAACATCACCTAGTAGGCTATAGTTTGCTTTGGAGAAATTTTGCAGTTTTTTTTTTTGCTCCTGTGAGGTGACAGGTCTGATTTTTAGTTCAGACAGACTGATTTATGGTCTGACCTTACCAGGGAGGGCAAGACACAGGGAGTTGTGCACTGACCCCCTCCCCCATGCTGTGAGCACTAGGTCTAGGACATTTGAGACCCTTGTGTTGGTGCAGACTAACTGTTCCAAGGCACTTGACATAACAAAATCTAGGAGTCTCAGATCAATCATATTTGTGCTTGTGTAGGTTGCCCCGTCAATGGAAGGATAGTTGAAATCTCCCATGACCAAGGTGTTTGGCTGTATACAGAGCAATTGTAGCAAGTCCAGGTAGGCAGTGTGCTTCTTTTGGCTCATGGTGGGAGACCTGTAACTAATGATGATGTGGTAGGGTGTTTTGCCAATAGTTATTTGGACCTGGAGTAGCTCAAGATAGTTGTACTGTTTTAACAGTCTCAAGGTGTATTTGGATTTAATTAAGGTGGATACACCTCATCATTTGGTTCTTTCACACTCATTTTGAGGTCTGAACATATGAAAGGCATTGTAGTCTTGTACAGCTAGGGTGATATCTGCAGCCTTGAACCAAGTCTCAGTAACTGCCCAGATATCAGCATCTTCCAAGGTGAGGAGTGCTTCCAGGGAGTGCAGTTTACTGTTTAGGCTCCTAGCATTAAGCAGCATGACCTTGAGTTTTTCTCTTGTGGATTTATTTATGTCAGATGTTTTGTTGTTTTGACATTGACTAAAAAGGCACAATGGGAGAGGCAAGCATCTTTGCCAGTATCCACAAGCCTTTTCACATTTCATTTGTGGACTACAAAATGCTCATGCAGTCTAACAATGTAAGGACTGATTCAAAGTTAGTGAGAATCTCTTAATATGGATCTGCATGTACCAGATATGCATCCCCCTCTGGGTGGATGTCACAAAAAAGCATAAAAGACCTTTTTTATGAAAATTATCAGTGCACCTAGTTGATAGGGTTTCCACTTGTCTCTCTTTCTGCAGTTTTGTCCTGTGTTTTTATACTTTATATGAAAAAATGTTTTCTGACTTTTCTCTAAATGTCACAGAAATCTTTGATACTACACTTAAGTTACCTTAACATATAAACTGTTATGAATAATCAACATTTTAAAGCTTAGCATTTCAGTACTGTTTTGCTGCTTGTGTAAATTTGTCAGAAGATGTGACAACTGCCTTTAACCCCTGATTGATCTAATTGCTTTGTTTTGCTGTGGAAGGGGAGTATTAAGTTATCCTCCTCTCTGCAATAAAACAGTGGAAAACAATTCCACAGCTTTCTGTCTTTTTATATCAGCTGCTGTGTTTTTGACATTAGCAAGATTAATTGACCATCTAAGATTGACAGCCATACCTGACAGGGTAAACTACAGATTTATCTGTGTCTATGATATGTCATGCAGGTGGAGACAAATTCCTCTGCAAAGTGTGTGAGAAGCTAAGCTTAAAAAAGTTAGGTGGGCTTTCCCTTCCTTTGATTCCAATGCAAAGAAATTAAAGTTTTAAAAACTACAAGCAGGTTTCTGGTACCTACACAATACTGAAACAATACTGAAGGGAGAAAAGAACCATAAGGATTGAGTTAAACTGTAGGAGAGGGTGGAGTTTTCCATTAATTACTGCTCATCCCTGAAAAACTGACCTACTCCATTTTCCCCAGCTCACTTAGCCTTGAGAAAAGTAACTTCAAAATTACCTTCCTAAACAACAGTGATATTGAAGTAGTATATTGTACTAAATCCCTTGTCATGACCATAGATGACAACGTAAAACTTGACCTACGTATTTTAACTGCAATCAAAAAACACACCAAAAGTTAGAAATGTTCTACAAGACAAAAAAAACTTCCTCAGAACTAAATCTAAAAGTCTCTTATTATTTTGACTTATTATATTATTTGTAAGTCACTGTAGCTTTTGGCTATTTTTTGATGAAGTTTTAGGTATTGGTAAGTAGAAAGCTAGTATAGTAGATTGTCTATTCAATAGGAACTTTGGCATCCATGATAGGTTGTGTTTTATTAGTAATATATACAGTTACAGTTGCAGACTTGTTTTTGCTTTTGTTATTTATGAGTTTTAATAGTTTAGCTTGTAGAAAGGAAGAATTAAAAAAAATGTGTAATGTTAAAATAGTGTTGAAGGAATGTATTAGACTGTTATATATAACAGCCGAGTGCTCCTCCAGGCGTTTCTGCAGTTCCCTCCTACTGTGCCTCCAGGCATCAAATATTGCTTGCTCATATTAGCATTAATAATTCCAAAACCATGCTGCATATAAGGTATCAGAATATTTTTTCTTGAAGCATACATGATGGCAAACAGAACTGTACTGATATTTGACCTCTGTCGGTGACTATTTCTTAGAAGTGCAATGTGATAACTTCATTTTTAAAGGCTCAAGCCATATCCACTGGGAGTTATAGGTGCACACTCAAAAGAGCTGTACTGGAGGAAATGAGTTAATATGGTGGATAAATGTGTCATTTTATGTTTTAAAACAGTGTTTTTCAACCTTTTTATACTTGGGGATCAGTGCAACTAGCAGAATTATTTCATGGACCACTAAGGCAGAAATAAAAAACACTATTTATAATCAACCAATTAAAACAATTGCTGTTTGAGTGTTTTATATCAAAGGATATGAAGTCTGAAACTTCAGTCATTTTTATGAGGAACATACCAAAAATATGGGACAAAAATCTGGACATTCTGCAAAGATCTGTTACCTACCTATACCTCTTACACACACACACACACACACACACACACACACACACACACACACGCACACGCACACACACACACACACACACACACACACACACACACACACACACACACACACACACACACACACACACACACACACACACAGAAACCATACCCCTCAACCTCTGACTACAAAAAATCTGGGAAAAGCCAAAAATAATGGTGGGACAAAGCCCCAAAAACAGAGACAAGCTTTAAATATTGCTCTCACAAACTTATAAAGTTGCTACATTAAAAGGTATTGTGTTATCATGAAATTTCTGGAGGAAATGAAGTCTGAAACTTAAATGCCTGTCATCATTTAGTGAATTCTGTCCTCACAAATTTGCCACAATAAACCCCAAAAAACACAAATCTTATGAGAAACAGACTAAAAATATGAGGCAAAAATCTGGATATTCTGCAAAAATCTGGAGTTGAAAGACACCTCCAGCCCTCTTTTTTACACACACACATACACGCACACACATGCACACACACGCACACACACACACACACACACACACACACACACACACACACACACACACACATCTACCTCCCACTTTTCCATTTGTGGTCCACATTTCAAACATTTTCTGCCATTCAAATTCCAGTTGCGCAGAAGATGAAGATGTAAACAGCAGGTCACACAGAAGCAGAATATGAAAACACATCACACACACACACACACACACCTGTCACGTCTGTGTGACGGGACACAAAAGTCATTCTTCTAACACCCTTAAAAACAAAGCAAAAAACTTTCTTAATTAAAAAATAAGTTTCCCAGCCAGTCGTCCCCCTCCCAGCCAGCTTCTGCCAGCCAGTGGGCCTTAGTCTTTCACTGACTGGCAGAAAATTTCTGCCAGGCAGGAACAGGTCCATGGACCAACAGTTGAAAAACGCTGTTTTAAAATAAATCACTTTAAATACACAGTATGAATAGTTTTAATTTATTATCTATTAATGTAAATGGATTAAATAATGACAACAAAAGGAAAATCATTAATAAGATATCTAAAATTAAATAGAAGAGATATATTCTTGTAAGAGACTCACTTGATAGATAAGACAATATTTAAATAACTTAGCTCATGCAATGTTATCTGCTTCATTTAACAAAAAGAGGAGAGGAATTCCTATACTTTAGAGAAAATCTACTGTAATGCCTAAGGTCATGGAATCCATTAATGATCCTAAAGGAATGTATACATTTCTAATAATTAAATATAATGGCTAACTCTATATACTAGCTATTTTTACTGGATCCCTAGAATAGGTGCAAGAGTGGCTAAAGATCACTTAAACTTTTAGTAGGGGATTTTAACTGCATATCTAGTAGAGAAGATACAAATGAACCAAAGAAAGCTAAAATACTGGCATATGCTAAAGCACTAAACAGATGGTATATTAACAATAATTTAGTTAATTTAATAGTAAAAGCAGAAGATACGTCATTGTTCTTCACTATTTATTCTTATGCACATGGGACACAAACTGGAACTGATAGGCTTTACACCTCTACAGATTTAGTTAAAACTATATCTTGTCCTTTATCTAATCATAATGCACTATGTATTAATATACTAATGGATATAAGGAAATTTCAGATTATTTATAGAAGAAAGTCATACCATGGGACTTCTTAAAAATGCATATTGAAGATAGAATGGGAAGATGGCCCAATAAAAAAAAAGAGAGGATAAGCATTAGAAAAAAAAAAAACATACAGTTTATGCAATGATGACAAAAAAAGTATAACATAAATAAGCTAATTAAAGATGCTAAAAAAAAAAAAAACTGTGATGATGATGTGAAGTGCCAGCATAATTAATTAGAGTTTGTAAAAATTGTATGTGTATATTTTACTGATCAATGTTTATTTGTGTGTTGAAATGTGTTGTAAATGTATTTGTTTGTAAAGTTGTGCTAAAATGTACCAACAGTGCACACTGCTGGATAATCCAATGTATCTCACAATTCTGATTGCAGCCAGAGATTAAATGTCTGTGAAACCCGGACTAGGAATCCTACTCTATTTTCCTTAGGGACAAACTAATTGCTACCCTAGAAGGGTGGAAGTTTTTGAAATGGTTTTATATCTTCCAGATGCTATAACACAGCAAAGCTATATGCGTGTGTGTGGTGACACATATGTGCAAGATTCTGGGTCACCTTCTAGTAAAGTGGGTAGTGTGGGAACTAGAATTCAGGTGACCACATGTATGTGATCTCATTCTGTAATCCAGCACTGAGATGATGTTTTAATGCTAGATGAGTTAGAAGTCTCAGAGCAGTCTGCTTGTGAAACCTGAAAAAGAAGGACCACTCAACCACTTCATCTTGCCTTGCTCTAGTGAGTGAACTAGGGGACAGTAATTCTTTATATCAGTCAGGAAAATATAGTGCAATTAGTTAAGTATTGTTTTTCTGTATCTGTGTGAACCTTTCCATCGGTGTTATTTTTAATATTTCCTGTGATTAAAACTCTGGTGTTTATTGTAAATAGATATTTAGTATGCTCATGTTCTTTTATTATTTACTATTAAATATATTTAAACTTTTCATTGTGGCTGGGCTTTTAGTAACATTTTACATTTGAGAGTATTTATATTTATTTGGTGACACTGTGGCCATCCTGAAAGCCTTGCTGGTTGGTCAGCATTACCATTGGTATCAGTATTAATTTCACTCAGTATAATTGGGTACCCTGATAAGAGTCTTAGAGTGGTTGGCTTTGTGGGTGTTCTGGTGGCATTGTATCTACCTTATAGTAGAGCTAGTAAAGCTGTGCCAACCTTTCCCAGGTGTGTGTGTGTGTGTGTGTGTGTGTGTGTGTGTGTGTGTGTGTGTGTGTGTGTGTGTGCACATGTATGTGTGAAAGCCAAAGCTAAAACAGAGTGTGTGTGTCAGCTACTTTGAACAGGGACATTGAGAGCATTGACTTCACAGAGAAGGTGGTGGAGGACTTGGCTTGGAACACCCAGCTAAGGACTTAACTCTACAGCTGTGTCAGTAGGGACTCTTATTTCGGGCTTGGAGAGAGAGAGAGAGAGAGAGAGAGAGAGAGAGAGAGGGAAACCCAGCCATAGGACAGGAGTGTGTTTCTTTATGTGCTGTTAAAGGAAATTGTTCTTGTTGCAGAGATCTGCATCTGGAAATACTGTGTGCATCTATTTTTCATTCCAAGTGAACGCTCCTCACTGGTGTCAGTGGTGAGGATTGAGGCTCCTTGATTACCAGTCCAGAGGAGGCACGTCACAGATACAAATCAATGATATCCAAAATCCTTACACTAATAAGCTTACTTCAGACATACAGTAAATGCTTACTATTTTTTAAAAAATTCCATGATGATCTTAATAAAGATAAAAATAATAATCCTGATGATTACAGAATTTACAACATTTTAAGAAAAGTGTTACTAATGAACTTAATAACCAACAAATGTTGCTGTTGAGTAAGCCTATTGCCCTAAAGAAGTTAAAAAAGCTTTAAAAAGGGGAAAAGTTTTAAAGCTCCAGGGCTAGATGGTTTAAGTATGAAATTATGTAGTCTGCTTCCATTAAATATTTTAGAATTACCGAGTGACATTTTGAGGATAATTCAGAGTGACTAAATAATTCCTCCCTCTAGGAAATTTTCTGTAATCTCACCTATACTTAAACAAGGAAAATTTAATAAGTTAGTTTCTTCATATAGATCTATTTCATTATTAAATGTAGACTATAACATATTTACTTCCATCTTCACTACAAGATTAAGAGATATAGTGGATAAAATAATTGATAAAGATCAAGCAGGATTTATATGGAATAAATTAAAGTATGATAATAGAAAAGGGTAGTAACTCTTAAATTTAGCTAAAGGAATGAACAAGAAATTGGCCCTAATTAGTTTAGATATTGAGAGAGCTTTTGATTCTGTAGATTGGAGCTACTCGTTTAAAACTTTGGAAACGTTCGCATTTCCAGAACAATTTATTAGAATATTAAAAAACCTGTATAGGGACTCCAATGCATATGACAAAATTGTGGGCCAAATTCAATAAAGTCTTACACTAAATGTACATGATATGTATTCTAGAACATTCTTATCACATTTTTTGTGCTTTCTAGTCACTCATTAAGATTACACTAAACGTAGATGTAGTCTACACTTATGGTAACCTTTGTGAATACCTGTTAATATTTAAAGCTGCAAGAATATCAGTAGGAAAACTAAAATTAGGAGGAAGAAGGTATGAGTTATATCTGTGTTATCTGTTCACTCAGAATGATGTACACTTATATATACCTAGGATTTTGGTCTCAGGATTTTTGGGCTTCAGGATTTTGGGCTTTCAGGATTCTATAGCATATATATATATATATATATATATATATATATATATATATATATATATATTTATATATGTGTGTGTGTGTGTGTGTGTGTGTGTGTGTATATATATATATATATATATATATATATATATATTTATGGGTCTACCTGATATTATCAAAAATCCACTTCACCAAGCTACAAAGCTGCAAAAAGATGAGATGACTTTGCTGAAAACCCAATTTTTTGAACATGCAGATCACTGGAGTTTTACTCCAGGAAAGGAGACACTTGGCCACTATGGGGAAATTAGCCCTATCCCCCATTATATTGCAGTCTCAGAGTTGGTATATTTAGTTAGGGGGGTGTGGGAGTGAAGCCCCTCAGTTGGGTGGGTTTAATATTCTCCGGTGTGTTTGTTTTTACCTGGCGCCAGGTGCCTCTTTTCCTGGAGTAAAATTCCAGTGATGTGCACATTCAAAACATTGAATTTTTGGCAAAGTTATCTCATCTTTTTGCAGTTTAGTGAAGTGGGTTTTCAATAATATCAGGTAGACCCATATATATATATATATATATATATATATATATATATATATATATATATATATATATTGGAGCCCTTCATTTGTTCCAACTTTTAAATGTTTGAAACTCATATGGCCGACACCATATGAGCGAACGTTTGAAAGGCAGACAAATGATAGCGGATATCCCACCACAGTGCAGGACTGGGAGATTCCACTTTCCTGCACCATAGTGTGATCTTGGTGTGAGAATATTTAAGTAGCAGGGGGTGTGTGGGGTGCAGGGGGGCATGCCCCCCCTGCATAACACAGTTTTACTGTGTTTACATGTACGTAACTGGTGCTATTTCAGGATGTCGGTCTTTTGGAATGTCGATCATATGGTGTTGGCATTCTGAATGGCCGACATTCTGAAGTAGATCTATATATATATATATATATATATATATATATATATATATATATATATATATATATATACACATTTATGTTAACACTTCATTCTTATAGTAGCCTAAAAAGCTGAGAACTGCTTATAGAAATCATATATGATTATGGGAGTACAGTGGTATTAGCTTCCAAGATATAAACTGTTATTCTGTTGCTACATATGTTAACTGTATTATACTCTGTAGAGAGTCAACCTATACTAGTGAATGGAAAACCATTCAGGAATAGATTTTTCATAATTCTTATAAGTTTTTCAAATATGATAAATTAGAACTAAATAACAATCCTTTCATCTGGTTAATAAAATTTACATCCGAAGGTAATTCATTTCAGTCTTTAGACTCTGAATATCTGAAACCAGTTGTTAAAACAGTTAAGAAATATGTTCTTAAAACTCCATTAATATCAACATGGAAATTTTTGTTCTTTCCCATTGCATACACCTCTAGATTTAAGGAAACTTAGAATAATGTTAACATGACATTTATTAAAAAGGAATGAAGTATTATTATGGTTTGATTGCTTTGAAAAAGTAAAAGCTAAGTCACCAGAAAAATGGAAGTTGGATGAATTTGTTAACCAGTTAAAATTATCCATCAGTAAGAAATTAAATGAATTTGTAGATAACATGAGTAAAAAAGGTGTAATGTCCATTCTCTGGGCCTGTAATCAAGGAACCTCAATCTTCATCACTGACACTGGTGGTGAATGTTCACTTACAACAAAAATAGATGCACACAGTATTTTCAGATGCAGCTCTCTGCGCACCAATTTCTCTTAAGAGAGCACAGGGAGCACACTCATTCCTGGGGCTGGGTTTTCCTTTCCAGGCCTCAAATAAGACTTCAATTTCTGTCTATAGAAATCAGTGCTCTGTGTCCCTGTTCCAAGTAGCTGACACACACACACACACACACACACACACACACACACACACACACACACACACACACACACACACACACACACACACACGCACACACACACGCGCACACACACACTTGGGATAGGCTGGCATAGATTTACCAGCTATGACCCCTCTGCCCAGACTGTAAGGAAGATTCACTGCCACCAACCAGCTACTTTAAGGCTATTACCAGGGTACCCAATTACTCTTAGTAAAATGAATACCACACAAATGGTAATGTTAACCAAGCAGCAAGAGTTTCAGGAGCATGAAGCCCACAGTGCCACAAAATAAAAGCAATTACACTCAAGGGTTAAAATATTTTCTAAAAGGCCAGCCACAATGAAAAGTTTAGACATATTTAATAATAAATAATAAAATAGAAAACATGAAAGTACTGAATATCTATTTACAATAAACACCAGAGTTTCATTCACAAGAAATATAAAAAAACACAGATGGAAAGACTCAGACAGATACAGAAAAAGAGTATTTAACTAATCTCACTATATTTTCTAACTAACTGAAGAATTACTCTTTCCTACTTACTTACTAGAGCACAGCAACATGAAGTTGGTGTGTGGTCTTTGTTGTCAGATTCCCACAAACAGAGTGCTAAGTGTCACTATCACATCTCTCACTAATTAATATGTAAATACCATTTCATTGCTGGCTATACAATGACATAATATCTGGTTACCTGACTCTGTGGTTCCCACATTACCCCCTGACTAGATGCTGAACCAAGATCTAGCACAGATATGTCACAATACACACCTAGACTTTTGCTAAGGCATCTGGAGACTCAAAGGCATGTCATTATTTAGTGACATTAATCCTCAGATCATACTAGTGATTTGCAATAAAACCACAAAGTCTATGAAGAACAGGCCAAAAATAAGAGGCAAAAAGCTGGACATTCTGTGAAATCTGGACAGTTGAGAGGTATGCTAGGGACATATTTATTAAATATTTCTCTTACAAATATAGAAAGTTGACAATATGACATGCTTTGCATTCCCATGTATTGTCAGAAGGGTATGAAGTCTGAGACTGAAATGTCTGTCACGATCTTGTGACTTCAACCCTCAATATTTAACTATGATTTGCCAGAAAACCCCAATTATATGATAAATAGAGCAAACTATGAAGCAAAATCGGTATATTCTGAAAATAAATCTGTACATTTGAGAGGTATGACTGTACAAATAGCTGTCATTCTGTTACTGCAACATACCTGCACAGAGGCCAACTTAAAGAGAGGGGAAATAACCAGTAAAAGAGACCTATATGACAAGAGATGTCACATCTACAGAAGGGCCTCACTGAGAGAGATGCCTGGTGTCAGAGCCATGGCCTCAACTCAATGCCAAAAAGTGCATTGTCATCCCCTTTGGTAAAAACTCTGTACCCATAAACTACCTCATAGGCAGCAGTCTGTTTAACACCGAATGTTTGATAAGAGACCTTGGGACCCAGGTGGACAGTAGTCTCTCCTTTGATAATCACATTGCCACAGAAGTCAAGAAGTCCTTCTACATGGCACACCTCATCACAAAAGGGTTCTCATCAAGGAAAAAAGAGGTAATTGTTCCCTCTACTTGACACTCATTAGCCCATTATAGAGTACAGTGCCCCTTTTGGAATGTACCTCACAAGACGTCTGCAGCAGCTGGAAAGGCCACATAAGTACCTCACAAAGAGGATTACTGTCCTTAAACAGATGCCCTACACTGACCATCTTGAAAAATTCCAGCTTTACTCTGTAGCATATTGCCTATTCTGAGGTGATCTCTGCCTAACATATAAAGCTATGTCAAACCCAAGAGCTGCTGGACATGCTACACCTAAAGAAGTCCCAATCCCTCTGAGCTACATGCTCTAGGGACCTAAATCTTGTCACCACAATAAATAGGACATGCTAGAGGGATATATTCCTATCCCAGAGACTTCCCATATTCTGGAACAAGCTACCCATCTATGTCAAGCAAAGTTCCTCATTAGCACTCTTCAAGAAAACTCTTGATGAGTGGATGGGAAATAGAAAATACAACCCAGGGATCACTTCTGTGGCTCTGCTCGACAGTGGTACAGGAAAATAACTTTATTGGGTGGCATAAGCCAGGGAACCTTGTTGGCTAGGCTTACTTAGGCCCTTGGGCTGATAGCGTAGTACCTACCTATGAACCTATGAACATGGAATGTGTTTGAATGTAACACTCTCAATCTCTTAGAACAAGAAATGCGGACAAAGCCATAAAAATGGGGGCGGCAAAGGGCCACACACAGGGACAGATTGATAATATTCCATGTCAAAACTTATGAAGTTGATAGACTATATAGGTTGTACATTAGCATGAACTTTCTGAAGGGCATGAAGTTTGAAACTCAAATGTCAGTCATTAGTTACTGACTGCACTCTGCAATGACATGCAAATGATTTTCCAGGAAAGCAACATGCTATGAGGAAAAGATCACAAATACGAGTCAAAAACTAGTCATTCTGCACAGATCAGGACAGTTGAGAAATATGCATCCAAATGTCTGTAATAATGAGTCACAGCAGTTCAGAGATCATCCCAGTGATATGGCAGAAAGTCACATATTCGATAAGGAAAATATCTGGACATCTTGGGAATATCTGGACATTTAAGAGTTGTGAATGTGAAGCATATAGTGCAAACACAATACAGGACAGAGTACCTACAGCGGAGAGTATCATGACATCCCATTTCTACCATTCTGTACTGAAGCCATGTTAATGATCTGTCACAGGACATGGGACTACCATGTAAAATGATCACTCAGGGGAAGTGTGTGTATTGAATAGGGACACACAGATGAATTGCAGGAATGAACACAAGGAAAGAGTACAGGTGAAACTCCCACATGTACAGCAGAGGAGGACATATCAGTGCAAGACGATTGTAGCATTGACACCAAGCACATCTCTGGTACAGTATGGACTGCATAGTGAAAGTTGTCTGTGACTGACACACAAGGTGACATAACAATAAGGAGGATGTGTGTGTGTGTGAGATAAGCATCCTTTCATGAATAATGCAGAGGACATCTACCAGGGATCTGACATACAGCTGAGGTAGTGTGCATATTGGGCAGCTGTGCAAACTAATATACCTGAATATGAGTGTACTCTCAGCAGAGGTCTCCAGCATGGTGGCTACAGGTAAAAGATAATGGCAAACATTACATGAACTGACCACAATCTTGGACAATATCTGAATAATACAACCTCTAATCCCATGCCTTTGATATAACATATGTGAAGTGGAGGGATAATAGATGCTCCTGCACTCAAATGGGACAACTAGTATAATACATCCACACTCTATGAGGGTAGCCATAAATACTGTCCTGGTACTGTAATATCTGCAGGAGGTGTTAGGAGGGACACACCTATACATGTATGTGACAGTAGGGGCACTACAGACTAGTTGCCTTGTGTCCATGGCATATATCAGTCAGAAGTCCCACTGTCACAAATGATATACATGACATCAATGTTGTCAAACACCTATGTATGCAGTGTGTGCATAATGTGAACAGGTAGCAAACATGCATTTGGTGTAACAACTTGATTGCTGTTCCACACCATCAGATAGTCATGTATATTCCACAGAAAGAATATCTAGGTATGGATAATAATCTGTGTGACAGCACACTGTGACAAAGGTGGTACACTTAAGTTACACATCACTGGAAGATGTGTAGGGGGGTACATGGAGAAGGGTGCATTGTACTCAGTTATTGGCATGATGCAGGCTGGGAGCCATGACATTAGTATGCCCTCAGATGTGCATGTCCTTCACATACCCAGTACTTGTGTTACAGTCAAGTGAGTAGTCAGCCCTGTGACCACATGCTGGTGGATGTACCCCTTACCCTCTACTACAGGACGCAGGTCACACACCTATTGGTCTGATTATAGTGTGTGATGCCCATATTATACATGGGTGTTGTGTCTGTTTCCTGATGTAACACATCCCTCTTTGTGTCTCATTAATGCAGATGTTTTCATGGCTGTGGCAGCAGTGTCTTGTATGTGTTGATACTAGGTGTATTATACTAATATTACAGTTGGAGTTAATGATTGCCCACAAGCCATTATATGTCCTTCAAGCAGCTGTTTGGATACAGCATGTGTATGTCATCTGTGATGTCCATCACTTAACTATGGGGCAGTCAAGGGCCTAGCAGACGCCCTGATGTACTAACCTGATCACTGGACTTGAGATATATGAAATGTCACACATTTTAACATAGTGAGATCCCACATATATCATACACTGGTCTAACCATTTGTTGATATAGCTGTATATGGCCACATGTGGCAGTGTTGACTGAATACTGTAGTGCGATTTTTGTCAAATACCTTCACCTGTTCAGGTTCCACAAGATGATACTGTTGTCATCACTTATGCCCTTGATGACCTCCTTTTTTTGTTTTTGTTTGGACATCTATCAGCTGTAATGGACCTGATGTAACAACTCACACAGATCTGTTGCATACATCTGGAATATTACTAGTATGCATGTAGAAGAGATACATGATGACATACTAGTCTACTTCACAGTCGAGGAGAGTCAGGCTGTTTCTATACATTCATGCATCAGGTGCTGCCCCCCAATGCAGATGGATGCATGTTGATGTACACCCTTATATGGGATCATACAGTAGGCCATGTGGAGGGTGTGTTGAACTGTGTATTCCATCATATCAGGAAGGTGTATGTAATGGGTCACGCCACAGGTGATCTATGATGTTGTCACACCACCTTGATTCCATGTGATAATCCTGGAAGAAGGTAAGAGACTGCATACTGCCTATTGTGATGTGGCCTAGGGTTTTGACACAATCACATACACAGGTATCACTGAAAAAACTCCCAAGCTGGGGATTAAACCTTACATCAGTTGATGTGTAAACAATTCGCTCACTGACCAAACACATCATGTGACTGTTGGTGAATCACCCTGTACCAGTAGTGCTGTCACCACTGGCAAACCCCAGGGATCTGTGCTTGGTCCTTCACTGTTTGAACTTTATTTCTTGATAGTTCAGACTAAAGTATATGTTGTTTGGCTTACCAGGTTTGCTGGTTCTTGCATATTGTGTGCAATCATTGAGTCCACCAATGGTGTTAACATAGTACAGGAGGAGTTACACACAACTCAATGGTGACAAAGGCACACAATCTATAAATAAATGCAGAAATGTGTGTCTGTAATGTTGTCTATCTGAAATATGGAGATCCAGGTTAATCACAGTATTGACAACAGTCCTGCTATGAGGAAACTGAATGATGCAAGCACTGAACACATTTAGATAGCAATCTGAACGTGGACCACCAAGTGTCCAAGCTGCTATTGAAATCCTTTGCTGTGCACATCATATGTCATGCCATTAACAAAATCCAGGAACTTCAGAGCAATTGTGTTTGTACTCATAACTGCCCAATCGAAGGAAGGATAGTTGAAATCTCCCATGACTAAAGTGTTTGGCTGTATACTGAGCGAATGTAGCAAGTCCAGGTAGGTAGGGTGCTTCTCCTGGTTCATGGTGGAGGACCTACAGCTAGTGATGATGTAGTAGGTTATTTAGCCTATACTTATTTGGACCTACAGTAGCTCAAGACATTCATACTGTTTCACCACTTTCAAGGTGTATTTGGATTTAATGAAATGGATGCATCTCAACCTTTGGTTCTTTCATGCTTGTTTTGAGGTCTGAACATGTGCAAGGCATTGTAGCCTTGTATGGATGGCATGTTCTCTTTGGCCTTGAAACACATCTCAGTGACTGCACAGATGTCAGCATCTTCTAAGGTGAGGAGTGCTTCCAGGGAGAGCAGTTTACTGTTTAGGCTCCTAGAAGTAAGCAGCATGACCTTGGTTTGTCTCTAGTGGGTTCTGGTTCAACAGTATGACACCCTAGAGTTACTACAAGTCCAATTAACTGTAGGAGAACCCCCTCTCCACATCATTATTAGCTACAGATCCACCAACATGAGCCATGAAAATCACACAGTGCCTTCCTGGATCTAGTACAGTGACTCAGAATACAGCCAAGCCCCATAGGCATGGGTAACTTTAAGTATCCCTCCATTGATTGGGATACATATATGAGCTCAGACATGCTCACCTTATGTTTCCTGCACTTTGTAAACATGAATGCTCTGGAAAAGTTAGTCTTCACCCCCACAAGGAGCTCTAATGTCCTTGATGTAACAGTCACCAAGATGGGATATCTTTGCACAACCCTGTGTGCGAGACCCACCCTGGTAAGGTCTGACCATAAATCAGTCACGTTCACTGTAACAATCGCATCTGACCCAACTCTCAGGATCCAACAGGTGGAAACATCTGTGAAATGCAAACTATAGCTCCTAAGCAATGGCATATATAGTTTCAAACATATTGCCATCACTGACAGTAAAGACTTGTATATGGAGGTGTACAGAAATGCACTGTAGAAATATCTTTACAAGTGCATAGATTTAGCTGTACCAGAATGGATCTAAGTTGCTCACGAAAAAAATCTAACCTTGTGGATATCTAGCATAACTAGATTATAAAACAAGAGAAAGAAACTGATGTCCAAGAATAAATGGGAACAGTCTCAGCAGATTAACACCCTCCATAGCTTGATCTAGCAAATTATACATCTTGCAGGGTCCTGAAAGCTAATTACAAAACTAAATTAGCATCCATAGTTAAGGATAAGCACAAGGCATTCTTTATCTATGTCTGTAATGTAAAAGGGAAGGACCAGCTTTGCACCAAATTTAGAGTGGACGGTACCACTCATATTGAATCTGAGGACATAGCCAACCTGTTAGCAGACAGGTTCATCAACAATTTCATACCTCTGTCTCCACCAGTCATACCCCACAGCATATCTGTCAGTGG
Organism: Protopterus annectens; assembly: GCF_019279795.1. Taxonomy (NCBI): domain Eukaryota; kingdom Metazoa; phylum Chordata; order Ceratodontiformes; family Protopteridae; genus Protopterus; species Protopterus annectens. Next base: position 941,204,322 of record NC_056745.1, read on the forward strand.
TTCTCTACATATTATCTCAAAATAACTAATCATTATGTGTCCACAGTAGTAATGAAGGCCTTTTACGCTGCACACTTCATAAATGAGGGCATAGCATCCAACACTAAGGATGTTATAACTCCCCTGTACTCATCCCTCATCAGACCAATAATAAGTACAATGCTGCCTAATAAATGTACCTCACCAGATAGAGAGGAGACTTGTGGCTGGCCTACAGAGCAGTCTTGAGCCCTACCTTAATGGAAATACTGCACCTCCACAAATGACATGTGACAGGACTCATGCACTCTAGGGACCTTAGCCTAGCCTGCAACATTAACAGGATGTGCTGGAGACAGGTATGTCTCCCAGAGATTGCCACTCCTATGGAACAAACTCTCAATTCATGTGAAACTGAGTTCTTCAATAACCTTATTTAAATGTAACTGGATTGTAGATTTATCCTGCAGGTTTCACCTATGTCACTCTTAGACTGGGTCAACCAGTGCTGATCATGGATTTGCAGATATGGACTACATATCTTGGTCTATAAGGGAATGATGGTACAACTTGGGTAGGCCTGACAAGGGCCTAGGGCCCTTAGCCTAGTAACCTCCTATGAACCTATGTACCCAGGGCCATTATGGTAGTAGGCTTGTATGAACCTATGAAGCTATGAACCTATGCAGGCCTGCCAATATCTTGTCACTCCCATGAGCTGCTGATGTAGTACACTATAAGTTCAAATGCAGTCTTGAAAAAATCAGACTTGTGCCATAGCTCTAGTGTTATATGCTGTGTTCTGTAGTCTGTTTACTTAGTAGGTAGGGGCTCTAATATCACTGCATTCAGCTGAGTTTGTGTGTGTGCTGTTGCTTGACATTACAGAGAGCATTTTCTAACAGCATGTGGGACACTGTTATTACCATATTCTCAACGGACACTGCTAATGTCATAAGCTATATTAGTTGTCTGGATATGTGGTCGTCCCACGAGGGCATGGTCAGACACTGGCCTGGAGGCCAGGCAGATATCACCTCATCCTATACCAGATGGATGACAGTGACATGGCTTTTAATCTAGCCATATACATCATGGCATGGTTTGTAGGCCCTGAGTTAACTTCCTAAGAAAGGCCTGTGGTCTCTCCAGCTGCTACACGTGTCTGTAGAAGTACATGCAAAAAGAGACCATTATACTGTATTACTGTTCTGATGAGGTTTGACAAAAGTGCTGTCATGCAATCCTAAGATCTGAATATGATGGAGTGTGTTATGATGTGCACCATATGTTTGTCCTGGAAGATCACTAAAGAGAGAAGTTAGAAAGTAATGATAAACATTGCATTTTTTGACATCAACACCCTTACAAGAGCATTCACTATGATGTTGTGAAATGTTAATGCTATCAACTGTGCAACTTTCAAAGCCCAATATAAGTCAAAGGTACAATGATCACTTCAACAACACAAATGCAGATATAATAAGCACTAAGTTGTGCAGTTACTAAGTTATACACCCTGAGCATCAGACACAGCTTTTGTATCCCTGAATCCAAAAGATAGAAAACAGGGATATGGCACAGTTATCATCACTTGCACAGGGTGTTCTGGGGTATGCAGGAAGCCTAGGCTGACACAGAAGGTTGGTGAGTGTGTGTGAGAAGAAAGGAGACGATGGCAGACATTGGAATAAAACCACAAATGGTCAGTGAGACAAACTGAGTAACAGCTGTGTGTGTGTGTGTGTGTGTGTGTGTGTGTGTGTGTGTGTGTGTGTGTGTGTGTGTGTGTGTGTCTGTAGGCATACTCCAGGTGAAATTGGTGTGTGAATGTCTGCATGAACACAGCCAAGCTCTGTGCTAGCTGTACATCTTGGTCTGTTGGACAGTTGTGAGTCATGCATGGTAGGAGTGGCAATTCATCATTGTTGTCCCTGACCACAAGACCTAGCTGTGCCAGGAGTTTTACTTTCATGTCCACACCCATGGTCAGATGCAGTGCTGCTATCTGAACATGACTGATATCTGCTGGATGAGCTCCCTACATGGGGAAGCCTGGAACCAGGACCCCATCACCTGCCACATGTAGATGTGGACAGCAGATGCATTGATGGAGCAGTGGAACTACTACCACTAAGGGAGTGTGAATGGTCACTGCCAGATTGGTTGACAGTGGATGATGTGGCTGATCTATGCTCATGATGATGCCATTCCTCTCCCAGCAGACATTCCATAACAGACACTGCTCATTCCATGACAGACACCACTCGGTCCATCACAGACAACCCTCATTCCAATGTGTCATTCATGCGATCCAATCAATTGGCCACATGGTAGAGGCAGTCATCCTCAACCCTGAGCATTTGTCTGGAGCACCTATGAGAACATATCTCTGCAACCATGACATCCCTAAACATATGTTGAGTGTTACAGGAGATGACACCTGCACCAGCTGGAGGATGGGCAGCAGGCCCACTCCGAGTACCCCTATCAATCCTCCAGTGTGGCACCTCACCCACACTTTGGCTACAGACAGACTCAGCAGGCACTGAAGCCACAGTAGCCATGCCTCTGTGATCAATGTCCTTGCACTCTACCTGTCCAATATCTGTGGGCTCAGTGGACTGGGCAGGTGTAGGCCTACTGGCTGTGATCAATGAAAATACAGGGGATGGCTGTATGTCAACCTCTGTGTCAGATTCAACCTGTGCACCCCCTGACTGTGCCTCAGTTTGGCCATCATCATCATCAGAGTCTGTTGATCCACTGACATCAGGTGGTACAGGGCCTACACTCCCACTCTCATGAACACCTGTGATAAAAAGTATGAAATACAGGAATGCATTAATACCTGCACTACTATAGTGCAATATATGCTAACAAACTAACAGTGCTGCCACTATTACAGACAATAGAGCAATACACACAACAGGACTGAGATTAAAATCACAAACTACAATATTTCTTTAAATTAAAACAAAAACAAATACACCAACTGGTGAGGATATAAAATCTGTCGTGGTCAAAATATGTCAAGTATGGCAATGCAACAATCACATAAACTCGAATGGTGATACTTGTAAACTTTAATATAAATACAATAGCATAAACTAACTAAAACATAAAACTGGTGGATAAGCACTTTCAAAATAAATCCTTCTTCAGAGCACCATCAGCATAGACTTCCTGCTATTTAAAGTCCCTTCTAGACCAATAAGAACTAGCGTTGGAGCATCTGCCCCTTTAGAACTGGTTTCAATTGATGCATTCTATTCAGTCCAGGAAATTTGTCTGCCTGAAGGTTTGCAATCCACTGAACTTCAGCTGTTTCAGTTTTATTACACAAATCTCCACCTGTAATACTCAATTTACAGATCGCCAGCACGGAAAACACAAAATTATGAGTAGGGTTCTCTTTAATATGGTGAAAGAGCACACTGTGGTTATGTTTCATTCTTATGTTGTAAAATGTGCTCTTTCAGAAGAAGATTCATTTTGTCCACATAGAAACATATACAGGTGTCAAACCTCGCAAGATACACTACATTCATCATATAGCAGTCAGCATAAAACTTCGGCTGATACATCCTGCCAAATTTAGGATGCTTAAAGGACTGCTCCAAACAAATATGTTGGCAAGCTTTACAACATCTACATAGCAAAGTTCCAATCCTGTTAGATACTACTAGGTCATGACTCACTGAAGGAGTATTTCTACATAAAAGATGTTTAAGATTCTTATTATTCTTGAATGCAAACAAAGGGGCATCACCAACCACTTTCTTGATGTTATCATCAGTTGTCAAAATTTTCCAATTACTCCTTATACTCTGACAAATACCCAGAATATCACTGCTGTATTTCAATGTTAATCTTAATGTTGTGTCTTGCTGCTTGGCTCCATTAGTCAACAATGATGTGGAGCTACGATCTCTCTGAAACCAAGGTCTCCCTTTAGTTTGTCTCATAGTTCGGCTATTCATAACAACATGTGTAACGCTTTGTCTGCAAATTGAGAATTAGTGGTGGAGATTTGTGCAGTTTAACTGAAACAGCTGAAGTTCAGTGGACAGTGAACCTTCAGGCAGACAAATTTCCCGTATTGAATGAAATGCTTCCATTGATACATTTCTGACGGGGTGGAAGCTCCAATGGTAGTTCTGATTGGTTTAGAAGTGACTTTTAATAGCAGGAAGTCTATGCCAATGATGATCTGAAGAAGGATTTATTCTTAAAGCACTTATTCACCAGTTTTATGTTTTGAGTTATTTTATCATAGCCTTGAAATGTTGCTATTGAAATACCAAAACTCTCAATGTGTTAATTGTATAAGATTACCATAATGATTCAATGTAACATTGTATAACACTATGTGATGTTGAATTCCTTCCTTTTTATGTATATATATATTGTAAATATGTTAGATTAATACAAATTTTCTTAAAAAATATAATACTAAAGTGACCCCAGCTCTCACTTCCCTACTACCTTTGCTTCTGTATGGTACACTCATCCTTACATACATCCAAACCTATTTTAAAACTAAACTGGAGCAATGTTCTAACATGATTATATGCATTGCTGCAAACATGTGGTTAAGGTATTAAATAACTTTCACATGACACAGTTCAACAGAGAATAGCAGTCATCTTATTGGAAAGAGAAAGACGTGCTTGGCAGAGTAGGAAATTGTGGTCCTGTTTCCATGAAATACAGAATGCAGGATATTTTATACTTTCTTTCATTAAAAGCAAAATTATTTTAACAGTCATAGAACAACCACTGACCAATTAGAATGAAACACTGCAACATTAATTTTGCTAACTGTTATTTTATTCATAGGTTAGTTATATTATTCATAGGTGATCTTCTCACTGCTTTCTTAAACTTTCCATATTAGGCATTAGTACCAAACTCCACAAAGTTTCTAGACAGAACAAATTTATATACATGTTTTACTGTCACCTTTTGCTAATGCAGCCATCCTATCCCCTCACTTCCTCCAAATAAAATCAGTTTTTATTTTCTTGACCTACAATTCCTGTTCTCTGCCTTACTATCATTTCTTGTTCCACTGCTGAAAATCTTACTTGTGTGGCATACTACCAAAGTACATATCCTTAATACTCATATGTAATTTTCTTTGTTTAGTAAATTTATACACAGTTTTCTCTTCTTATGTATACATATATTCCTTACTTTACTAACCAATTTTTCACTCATTCTCTCATCTCTGACATGTTGCCAACTTTATTAGCAATCTCTTTTCTTAGCTACCTACTATCTCTTTTGAATTCATGAAGTTTTCCCTACTTATCTTACCTTTACTTGAAGTTCTCTGTCTTCATCTCTTTAATTATTAAGCATGGTTCTATCACTAGACAATTTTACTGTTTCTTAGGATATTCTTTATTGTATTGTATTGTACTTGTATAAACAACCTTTAGAAATATGTTATTTTATTTTGTACTTGTATGTATGAATAGTAGCCCTTATTAAAAGTTTATATTTGTTATATTCTACTGTTTTTTTTTCACTTTCATGTAATACATTAGAGCTTTTCTCCCCAGGCCTCTTGTGAAAATGGGTTATTCCCCAGTTGGACTTTCCTGGTAAACAAATGTCAATAACTAAACAGATACAAATAAATAAATCTGTTCTGTCAGTGCTATTTTGTAGTTGAATAAGGTATGGCTGGTAATAATTTTAGTTACATTAAAGTTCCAAATGATCAGCTTAAATGCTGCATAAAGTTTTAAATAACAGGAAAGTGTGATGATGCATGCTCTCAGAATTATTCTGTGTTTAAAAAAACTTTGACTCAGGCTACATATTTGCAGTTGACACATAGGTTTCAACAAACATAGTGTCTTGTTTTTAACATCCATAGATCTATATTGTGTTTTTTAGCACTCATCTAGCTGTAATACTATTTCTTAAAAGAAGTTGGCCTTTTGTGAAGAGTTGGTTCAAGTTGAATTAGATGCCCCTCTCTTCTAATGACTTTTATCAGGCTATTTATCTGCTGACCCCTTGATGTAGAAGAATGTAAGCCTGCCTGTGATTTAGTGACCAGGATCACTTAACAGGCCAGCTGTCAGTAAACTGGATGGGGAAAGTAAGAATGGCTTTTGTTAGTTTGCATGCTTGACAAAGGGAGGCATCCAGACTGTAATCAGTCTGAAGCCTTCTGGAGGCTGGGTGACCCAGAAGGGCACCAAAAGGGCTGACAATGAACATTCCATAAGTAGTCTGGTAGCCCTAGCTGGGGATAGATGCATGCACTGAAAATGCATGGGTCAGTTGACACAGAATTATAGGAATACATCCCATCCATGCTGCCACCTTGGTAACAGGAGTTAGGGTAAGCAGAGCAACTGGATGGCTGCCTGAATGATGGCTTCTGCCCTATACAGCAATGGACTCTGTCCTATACAACATCATAGGTGGAATCTGATGGTTGCAGGCATTAGGGAGAAAGAAAGTTAACACCTTTATCTTGAGATGGAAGTCCTTACCAAACTTAATTTGTTTTGTATTACGTCTGTTAGATTATTCCTTCAGCAGCATCATCTCCCTAATAATGTTCAAACTATGCCTGATATGTCTCTGTAGTTAATGTGTTTTTTTTTATCCATCCTATTAAATTCTGTTTCATAGTGGCTCTTGCTCTTCCTTGAGTAACACTGCTGGATGCCGCTGCTGCCTCTTCATAAAGGCAGTACAGCTCGGTGAAAAATAAAGGGCAGTTGTACTACTCTTTGTTGAGATGGCAGCAGGATGGAAGTTGGTGTACACTTCCAAATATCCTTGCTACATGCCTGCTTTGGGATAAATACATGAAGAATGGAAGAATATTGTTAATTCCTGTATACTTGCACATAGGCTGGTTAAGATACAGAGAGATTAATTCAACAACAACAACAAAATGTTAGACTCACAAAATTAATAAATACAACATAAAAAATAATACTTAGCTTTCAACTGTTTATCCTGGTCATACAAACAACTCTTGTTTTAAATAAACTACATAAACGTCCTATTTTTCTTGCTGAATTTGTTTAGATCCTTCTATAGATCCAAACCTCAAAGATTTAAATCAACAATAAGATATTCTTCAATGATGTCAGAAAATTGAAAGGGAAATTGTGAATGTAAAATGTCAAATATAAGTCGTCAAGTGATCATCTAACCAAAGGATATTGTGAATATGCTTACAGAAAAAAAATATGTGCAAACATCCCAGTGAGCAAAGACATATGCCAGACTGCCATATAGGTGACATCCTTACATATAATATGATAACTGCCGCTACTAGTAAAATTAAAAACTCAAGTTTCACGGACCCTGATGATACACATAGTAGCTCTTTCCACAGAATGAAAAAAGTGCAACTGAACACTATCAGTTATGATAAATAAAATGTTAGCATCTAGACACATCCCTGACTTAAGGGATCAGGGTGTACTGGTACCATTTCTCAAAATGGGGGCAGGTGCTCTCAGCAGATGCAGAAAAATTTAGACCCATTAGCCTGATGAGTGATGCAGTCATAGAGAGAGAGAGAGAGAGAGAGAGTTATGATAGGGGAGACCAGTGTGGATTTGTAAAGGTTGATATTGCCTTCTGAATCTTGTCCATTCTTTGGAAAGGTAACAACTGTACTTATTCAACAACTGACAGTGCATAGTGTTTATCCTGACGTTGCTAAGGCGTTTGATATTATATCATGTAAGATAATAATTGTTAATTAAAAGTATTAAAGACTAGTCTGTAATTCATTGGTTAAAACACCGATTAGGCAACACAAAACAACAAGCCATGTTGGGGGATATCTGTCTATCCTGGCAGGGTTTACAAGTAGTGTTAGACAGAGTTTTTTACAAGTGGTACTTTTTTGGATTATTCTGGTCAAATTCAAAAAAAAAAAAGGAAATGAACTATGGATAACAAAATATGCTAATGAATGAAAACTGAAGCTCTCCAACAAGGTCTGCAGAAAATAGTCACTTGCTATAGTACTAATGACTTTACTTTTCATATCAGTAAACATATCATCATCTGAATCCCAAAATGTGATTTGCAAAAAGGAAATCATGATTACCAAATAAAATGTCATCAGCAACAACAATGACAATATCATTAAGTATCTAGGAGCAATGATAGACAGCAGTTAAAGCACTGACCATTGTGTGCCAGAAAAGCATATTGTCTAGCCCATCTAATTCTAAAGAGCATGTATAGTCTATCTAGTGTGATCATTGTACCCCTTCCTAACTCAGTGATCTGACCTACTTTTTAAATGTATTGCAGTAGATTATAGATTGTAAACAAGCTAACTAAATTAACTTGAACATTTGCAAAAAGTCCTTACAACAAAAGGAACAAATGGTTTAAAATTTTAAACTATTAAGAAAACCTTCTGCAGTATATTATGTTAATTGTAAGTTACTAACTGATGAACTTGGCATAGCTTGTAACATGATATATGATCTGGCTCTGTTTGAAAATGTATTCCTAGAACAGATTGCTGCAGGTGTTAACACCAGATTGGGGCTTAATACTAAAAATAAATATCAGTAATAGAAAAGAAATGTGAAGAGTGTGTTATACAGTGCCTTCCAGGATTACGGACTATGTATCCCCCTCTAGTTCTTTAGAAATAATCTTGATGATGCGTATTGAATTTGATATGGGTTATGGAGTCAACCATTAGGTTTTAAGGTTAATTAATTAATCTGTGAACCAATAGCAAGCATTTTACCTTGCATCTTATGCATTTCTTCTGTCTTCTGTCAGCACTATGGAGAACAGAAACAGCCTCTTTTTTAAGATGACGGATACTTTTCTAAGATTTATCTCAGCACTATTCACTGTAGTAAATAAGACTGCAAATAACCTTTTTAAATGCAATGAAAGGTGTTATCATACTAAATAATGTCTGCAAAGACTGTAGAAGTATGATGGCCACTATTACTGATTTTTCTTTAATGAACAGATTAGTATTTCTGAAAGCAAATCCCTTAAAGAATGAAAAAATAACAGCTTTGCATCTGTTTTTACTTTTCACTTGCAACAGCATTTTTGAAATCATATTAGATTATTTTATTTGATGGCAATTTAATAAAGATTTGGATGCAGCATCTTCTAAAGTTTTCATCTCACTGGATCTTTAAATCATATTCTGTGATTTTCATGGAGTGTGGTACGTTATCTGATATTTATGTATATTATACTTGCACTTTCTAGTTTTTGCAGTGTATTTTATTGTGTTATTCAACTTTTTTATCTTTATTATTTTTTTAAATTTCCCACTGTTTGTCAACCACCATCCTTCTCACAGATAGTCAGATAATTTATTCCCATGTGGAGCAAGAACCCAAAAGGGCAGTTGGCTCAGTCAGTGCACTGTGCCATTGCCATGAGTCAGCTCTACACCACCTCAGCTCTTCAACTGAAGAGCCAAAAAAAATCTATCTATATCAATCTATCTCTCTCTATATATAAATATATAGATGTAAAACACTTTACTGGGTTAAGCCAATCTCTACATCATAATGATTAGCTTATTACAGATCCATACATCCCTCCCCAGCTCTTCCACTGAAGATTAAAAAAAAGGTGTTCCTTCTACTGGCACACCAACCAGGTGGTCAGATGCACAACATGCCTCACCCTCCCTCCTTCCCTCCTGCCCAGTCATTCAGGTCCTGCTACTGTGCCCTGGCGTGAACTTCCTCTATTGCATTTGCCATCAGTTATGAGTGCTGTAGTGCTCCGTGTGTGGTATAAACTGTAGCAACTGCTTGCCACATTGTAACAAGTAGTTTGTTAAAGTTTAAAAGTAAAAAAAAAAATCTCTGTCTCTCTTTTTTTTATTAACTAAAACATGAGCACTGTAGTGTTCCCTGCTAGCAGAGTATAAAATGAAGTGACCATTTGCTACATTTGTAGCAAACGGTTGTTACAGTTTATAACCAGCCTACATGGAGAACTATGGTGCTCAGGTTTTAGTTTAAAAAAAAATCTTATAAACTGTAGCAAACAGTTGCTACAGTTTTTTTATATCCTGCATGTACAGACTACCACATTGCTCATGTTTTAATTAAAAAAAAATCCTTATAAAGATTTGCTACAGTTTAGACCACATAAGTGAGTTCTACAGTGCTCAGGTTTGATGGCAAATGCAATACCTAATTTTAAAAGCTAGTATTGCATTAGAGATAGGTATTGGCTGATTGTGTTCCTCCAACACTTTGCACCGCTCTCACTCTGCTCTAGCTGTGCTACTGCAAGAGTCAGTGATGGGTTACTTTCATTCAGTTATCCATACTCAGTTTTCTAATTTTCCTCAAAAAAATGTTATTTTTCAAATACAGTTGAATAAAATCCATAGTATTTGTATATAACATCTTAATAACTATGTACACTATTTACATCAGCCTGACACTATAACAGAGCTCAATATATACAATTACTTTATAGATATAACAATCCAGTTATCAGAGTGTATCTGTTTAGTTATTGTAAAGTGTCAATCAATAATAAGACGTTTTCCATGGATTATTAATAAATGGCTTAGGATGAATCCTTAATTCTTTAATTTTAATTTCCAACAATGCTGTGGTCTTCAGTAGGCTGTAGAAGTATTCCAAGTGTTTGTATTCCATCTTCTTGTTATACACTTCCGTGAGATTGCAAGTATTGTCCACACTAGATACATATTTGACTCATTCAAATGAGGATGTTTGTACACATTTAATAATATTAGAGCTTTAGATAAGTTGAATGATTCATTAAATAAAGCTTGTAAAAAGTTTTTAATACCATTCCAAAATGGCTTAATTTTTAACACAGGAGAAAAAAAAATGTGATTCCATTCTGCATTGTGTATTTGCTCACACCTCCAACATATTCCCTTTGTGGAAGAATTCATTTTAGTAATTCTATCTTGAGTTAAGAATGCTCTGTGCAAGCATTTCCAATTAAAAACCTTCCTGTATTGTGTAAAGGATGTATGTTTTATTGATAATAAAATATGTGATTTAATTTCTTCAGTTAGCTGTAACGAGTGTCCTTTTGTTATATAATTTCAATATGAGGATTTGGGTGCTGTTTTATAATTTATCAAGATCTTGTAACATTTTGAAATACTATTTCCTATGTCATAATCATTATATATGATTTTATATAGTTTTTTTGTAAGTTTTTCTTTAAATGAACAATTACTAATTATTCTGCATAAATCTTGCGAATACGTCAGACTGCTTTGTATAGTTAGTCAATCTTGTTGTTGAATTTTGTATGTTTCTATTGTTTGCATATCCAGAATGTTTAGTTCTTTGATACATTGGAACCAACAAACAAATCCTTTCTGTTCCCAGGAATTAATTATTTCTCTGTATATTTTATGTGGATAGCTCTTTGTAACTATGAATGGTGTTAAAAGATCAAACCAGATTTTTAAATCTATATTTGCATTAATAATTTTTCCTAAATGAGTCAATGTAATAATTAATCATACGAGTTTTTGTGGGGTTAATTATGTTATATTGCATACTAATACATAACATGTGCCATGGCAAATTGTTTTTATCTGCTATTTGAAATTTTTTTTGTAAATCAAATTCATTTATTGATATTACAGTTAGTAATTGTTTGCCATTTGCAGAATAATTTGGACTTATCCAATCTGAGATTGTTTAGATATTGATGCTTTTATATGTGTTTCTATATTAGGAAAGTTTAATCCTCCCTGTTGCCATGGTCTGATATGATGTATTAAAGCTGTTCTATTTATTTTGGGAAAATATAAAAATTTTATTAGGCATGAGTTTATTTCTTTGAGTATATTCCTTTCTGGTAACAGTTTTATTGCCAAAGCTATATATAGAATTGTGGGTAGTAATACCATTTTTATTAACTGTACTATATCTTCAAATGTTAATATTATTTTGTTCCACTTTTCCACAGATATTTTAATTGTATTGATGATATTATTGTAGTTTTTTGAGACTAATTCATTATTACCCTTGCATAACTCAATTCCTAGATATTTTAAGGTAGATTCTTGTTTCCGTATAATGTGATTCCCCTTCATCTGCAATTTTTTTTTATTTAAGAATAACATTTTTGATTTTGACTTATTAAAATGGAGTCCTGAAGTCTCGTAAAATGTGTCAATTAAAATATCTAATTCTTCTAATGTCTCTTTTGTATTGTTAAATAGAATCAGTGACATGGAACATCCTTGTTTAGTACCCTTTGTTATATGTATAGATTCAGAGGTGAAAAGACCTAGCTTAACATAAGCTAAATTATTTGTATATATATATATATATATATATATATATATATATATATATATATTCTTTAGTAGATGGACAAAGGAAGGAGGAAATTCAAATAAAACCAGAATTTTGAATAAATACTCCCAATTTAGGGGATCAAAGGCTTTCTCTATATCTAAGCCAATTATGAGTGTTTCTTTATTTTCTTTATTAACATAATCTATAAGAGAAATTATCCTTTTAATATTATCATGTGTGTGTGTGTGTCTATGATATATAAATCCAGTTTGATCATTATTTATTGTTTCGTATAGTGGTATTTTCATTCTGTTAGTTAATATTGTCATAAATATCTTATAGTCATTATTTAATAATGATATAGGTCTATATGAGGTACAGAGGTTTGGGGATTTGTTTTCCTTTAAGATTGGTGTGATTAAGGAATATCTCCAAGTGGGTGGTATTAAAGCTTGTGACTGAATTTCTAATAGAGTTTTATGGAAGAGAGATAGTATCTTTGAAGGAAAACGTTTATATATTTCCATAATTATGCCATCTATAACTAGAGCTTTATTATTTTTACTCTGTTTTATTGTATCTGTAATTTCTTTGTAGAATATGGACGCTTGCAGATCTAGTTTTAATTTTTCTGTTATTTATTTATATTAGAACATTTTTCATCTAGATTTAATTGATCAATATGTATATTTTCTTTTTGGAAATGTTCCAGATAGTAATTTCTATAGGCATCAAGAATGTCACCTATATCCGAGACATTTTCCCTTTCTTTTCATGGAAGATACTTTTAATGTTATTAGCTTTTGACTGTATTTTGATTCTTGTGGATAAATTATGTAGATATTTGGGAGAAGTGGCCAAGGTATTCATTTTTAGTGTTTCTAAAGCTAAACTAGTTTTATGTGTTAATATTTTGTTGTATTTGTTGTTTAATACTTCTACTTTCTTTTTCATCTCCAAATGATTTTGATTTTTTTCAACTTTTACTGACAAAAGTTTGGATTGTAGATGTAATAATTCAGAATCCCATTCTGTGATTTTTCTTATACCAAGTTAGCGTTTTACCATATATTTATGCTTTTAATGAGTCCCATGTCATTATTTTATTTATCTCTGTGGTGTAATTAATATCTAGATAGAACTGTAATTCAGATAATAACCAGGGTTTGAACTCTTTAATTTTAGTTATATATGCTGGAATTCTGGAGTTAAAGATTAATGGTTTGTGCCCATTTTGAAGTTTTAATATCAATGAATTGTGGTCTGAAAAGGGGCAGGAAGTGACTGAGAAATTAATGATTTTAGAGTGTAAGTCATGGGCAGCAAATATTTTATCTATTCTAGTTTGGGTACTAAATCTATGATCTTGATGGGAAAACAACAAAGATTTGTCTTCTTTAAATTTGAAAGTATCTACAAGATGAAATGATTCTACCCACTTGTTTAAAGCTTTTGATACAGCAGAGGTACACAGCAGTCTTTTATTTATAGTTTCAGAAATATCAAATATACAGTTAAAATCTCCTCCTAATATTAAGCTGCCTTTATAATTACTGGAAGTGAGATCCAAGTGTTTTTAACAGTTCCTGATCCAATGCCTGGGAACCAGTATAGATTGGCTAGGGTCCATATTCTGTTATTATATTTAACTATTACTAATGCCATAAGGCCTTCCTTATCTTCATACTTATAAATGATTTCTGGGTTAATCACATTTGTTTTCCATAAGTTTGTTACCCCTTTTGCCTTATAAGTGGATTGCACCAATATCATACATTCATTAGGATTCCATTTGTAATTGTCATTTGTTTTGAAATGAGTTTTTTGAAGGAAGACAGTTTGTGCTTTGTTCAATTTTAAATATTTCAGTAGATTTGATTTCTTGCTAGGCTTGTTTAAGCCATTAGTATTTAAAGATAACAAAGTTAAATTCATCTTAGATTATTTAGACTATGTATTTTTTGTTTTATTGTAACTACTAAACATTTTCCTCTGATAACTATAAAGTATATGTTTGAGCTTTTAAAGGAAATTATCAGTTTTATACTTTGAGCATTTACCAATAAAGTAATGTTTTGGTCAGGCATACTAAAAATGTTTTTGTGAAATAAATTTAAACTAATAAATGTTAACAAAACTAAGAGCCGGACAAGCCATGGAATGAAAATCATTCCCAATCTGATGGATAAACCTAAATACATCAGATTATAACTCATACCTTCACAATCCAGAACATCTGAGCTCCATAAATTGAATTATCTTATGGAGAATATTTGTGATAGGAATAAGCAATATTTATATTATATTGAACAGATATAGTGCTATTGTAGATTAAACAGAATTCTAATACAATATAAATGTCTACTTATTGTATAAACAATTAATATTTACATGAAAGATAGATGACAAGCAATTTGATCATAGTAAAGTAGGATGTATCATATATAAAACCTCAGTAAAAGATTATAGCACACAGTTATTTAACATAATCACCCTTATTGATGAAATCTTTCAAAACTTATTACTTAATATAGATAGATGGTAATCATATTTATACCTAATGTTTATTATACAATGTATTTTACTAGATCTATCAGAAGTTATATTTCATTGTTTTCCAGCATTTAAGTAATCACTTTGTTTGTTGCTAACTTGCTTAAAGCATCAAGTTTATTTTATGTAAACATTGATGAAAGTTAGTGCATTTTAATTATCAGTGCATTCCTTTTCCCCCATTTCCTACACATAAGGATTTTCATGTCTATTTCCTATTATAAAATGAGTGAAATTATAAGGTAAAAACAACAAATTCACTTATTGTGATTAATGATTACAGGTTCCCTTTCCATATTCATAAATTGCCATTTTATGGTATATACTGAAAGTTTTTAGATTTAAATGGCAACATTCTATTTTGTATAATCAGCAAAGGTTAAACTGAGTGGGCAGCCACGGTGGTGTAGCAGTTAGCATTGCTGCCTCACAGCAAGAGGTTCTCAGATTTGATCCTGGGCTGGGGTGCCTTCTGTGCAGAGTCTGCATGTCCTCCCTGTGGTGGTGTGGGTTTCCTCCGGGTGCTCCAGTTTCCATCCACATCCCAAAGACATGCTGTAGGTGGATTGGACACACTAAATTGGCCCTAGGTGTGAGTGTGTGTGTGTGTGTGTGCCTTCTGTGGAAGGTTGGGCGCCGGGCTGGCAACTCAACACTGTAAAACTCCACTGCCAATCATGAAAGGATGGTGATCTGCTATGGTGACCCCTAACTGGGAAAAGCTGAAAGAAGAAGAAGCAAAGGTTAAACTGAGTGATTATTGTCAATTTAATACTATTTGTTCAGAATGTGAGTGTTACACTCTGTGACATTCCTAGTTCAGGCTTCTATTGTTTCCCTTGAGCAACTTTGTCAAGTTTGATGTCATGTATAAAACATTAGTTACCTTGGTAACAGCTTAAGTATTATGTATGGTCACAATGTATTACAAAACCACAATTCAAGTTAAAGCAATTATATGACTTGTTATGCACATTTACTTACATGAGAAAATCATCATGCTTCCCCTTGATGTTCAATATAGTGTACATCATTTATGACAAGTTAAAACAGTAATGTGATTATACACAAGCCTGTGTTATTAAACTGAGTGTCTATTGTCAATTTAATACTATTTGTTCAGAATATGATTGTTACATTCTGTGACATTTCAAGTTCAGGCTTCTATTGTTTCTCTTGAACAACTTTGTCTGTTTGATGTCATGTATAAAACATTAGTTACCTTGGTAACTACTTAAGTATTATATATGGTCAAGATGGGTTACAAAAACTACAATTCAACTTAAAGCAATTACATGACTTGTTATGCATATTTACTTATATAACTTTATATACTTATATAAGAAAATCATCATGCTTCCCCTTGATGTTCAATGTAGTGTATGTCATTTATGACAAGTTAAGACAGTAGTGTTATTATACACAATCCCATGTTATTAAATCCCGTCTTTAATATCTAAATTCAGCAGACTGATTCATCTTATATGATGATTATATATTTTATGTCTAGATTAAATAAAATCATACATTACATAACTATTGTGGTTTTTTTTTTTTTTTTTGGTTGTTGCTTAGTTATTTGAGAGACCACAATCTGTAATGTTTATGCTAATCATTAGCTCCTTCTAAGCATGTTTATACAGTCCAAAGACTATCTCCATCTTTACATACACACATATCAGTACTTCAAGCACTGGCAACAATGCCCATCCAGTTTTGCCAGAATACCATTCACTAGTTTATGTGGTGTGTTTCCAGGCTGTTCTTAAAATATCCAAACCAATATCTGTCCTGTTCCATTTTACCAGCCTGTTCCATGCAGTTGGCACTCTGCTAGTGAACCATTCAACACACTTTCCATTCCCACAGATATTTCCATGAAGGAAATCTGATGACTCTCTAGCACTTCCTGGCAACCCCAAACACCCCTAGAATCAGCTATCCCCATATGCCCAACATGTCCAAGCAAGCTCACCTCCCAGACCACTGCAAAGGGTACTGCACAAGACCAAGTGCTCTTAGTCTTCACAATAACTCAGACTTCCACTGTTATGTAAGTCCTTAAAGTGTTTGGACAAAAATACATTTGAAATTAAAAAAATGCACTTATTATTTATTTATTTTTATTAAGAATCAACTTATTGAGCTAAATGAAGTGTTGGGAGACCATCAATATGTGTACATGTGGTTTAAAATATCCCTTTATATATATATATATATATATATTTTATTTTTTTTTTAAACCAAAAATGTAATTGCTGAGAATCATCTTGGAGGCTCCTCAGAGCCATTAAAGCATTATTGTTGTTCTGTCTCCATTACCATAACAACCTGTGAGTGTCTGTTTCTGTTAGTGTGTCTGTGTACTGCATATCAGAGTCTCACGGTGCACCTGAAGCAAAGATTCACTTCACTGCAACTTCAGGCCTAAATTCCTTCCCTTTCAGCGAGGCAGCAGCCAGGAAAAGAACAGAGAGCAAACAGATAAAAATAAATAAATAAATAAATAAATAAAAACCTCCCAACAAGCCACCGTAACATGAGAACACATACTCCTTCAGTTCTCCCACCTCTCACTCAGCAGATGTGCAAATAAACCATTCTCTGCCAAAATATCCCAAATCCCAGTTCTATCCACCCCCTTCCCCTGGATCCAGGCTAAAACATCAAATGTCCCTTCCTAATACACAAGCATCAGGAAATCTCGATCACAAGCCACAACCCACAGCTTCCCGGAGATGAAAATGGCAACATATACCAGCTGCCAGATACAGCTGCATCCACATACACCATGTCAAGCTTAATCAAACAGTACTTGAAGCTATGATACCTGCCATAATTGATATTAATTATGTTTAGACAGAATAATAATGACATAATAATGCATGGGTCTATATCACATAGGCAAAGTTCCATAACTCTGAAAACCTAATGTTCGAACCATTATGTTCAAAGTTACAGAACTTCGACTACGGAAAAAAAACAAAACAACGGACAACAAAATAAATTGTTGTAAGCAGGGGGTCAAGCCACCCAGCACCCCCACACCCCCTACTACTTAAATATACCAAGTCCGAGATCGCACCACATTGAACTGAATGGAAACCTCCACTTATGGAGATTTCCATTCAAATGCTCAAACATTTACAAATTTGAACTTATGGTCTCGACCATATGTGGTTCGAACTTGTAAAAGATCGGCTATATGATAGGAGCCCTCCACGCACAACATATCAGGATTGATCAAACAGCACTCGAAGCTATGATACCTGACATAATTGATATTAACTATGTTTAGACAGAATAATATTAACATTTGTACTAACTGCCAGACACAGCTGCATCCATGCACACCATATCAGGATTGATCAAACAGCACTCATAGCTGTGATCATTCACAGGTCATTCTAAGGGGATCCAGTATCTGTCTTCCTGGGATGACATGATTGACAGACCATGATGCTTTGCCAGAGATGGCCTGCACCTGTCACTCTTGGGATTCTAGATACTGGCTAAGGTTCTTGCCACCCCTATAGTGCCTTTTTTAGGCAAGGTTCAAATGACAAATTCACCACCATAACAGGTACATGCAAGCAAAATCCGAGGGTAATGCTACTCAATGCTAGAAGTCTAAACCTCAAAATGCATTCACTTGAGGCACTCCTTAAAATGGAGAACATCAACATCTGTGCAATGAGAGAGACCTGGTTCAAGGCTGCAGAGAGCACCCCTGCATTACCAGGCTATAATTCATACCACACCTCTCGGCCACTTAACCTGGACCAAAATACTAAAGGTGGAGGTGTGTTCATATTCATTAAGGATAACCACACCTCCAGGCTAGTTGCTCAGCAGAATGCATCTGAGATTATCCAAGTGCAACTAACTCTGGGCAAGACCGCAATCCACATTGTATCTTGCTACAGATCCCCCACCATGCCCTAGGATTCCCACTCCTCATTTCTTGATATACTGGAAAATATTAGGGTACAACCCAACACCCTAATAATGGGCAATTTTAATTACCCCACCATTAACTGGGAAAACTGCTCATGTACCAACTCTTTTGCTCAACATTTTCTGGAATTCATAAATTCCAACCCCTTGGATCAACTTATCCACACCCCCAGCAGGGGAAGCAATATCCTAGACCTGGTCATTACCAACATGGGTGACCGGTGTTCCACACCAGAGGTCAATTCTCGTTGGTCAGATCCGACCACAAGCTAATCAGCCTAGACATCTATATCTTGCCCCCACCCCCCTTTAGGGAAAGCACTGTAAAAATTTCTCCAAAGCCAACTTCATGCTTCTTAAGATAGAAGTGGCAAACTTCACGGCACCCATGCAGATGGACAATAGAGGTATGACTGCTGAATCCTACACAAATGCACTTTATAGGCACTTACATAAGTGCATGGATGGTGCTATCCCTAACAGAACCAATATGCTATCCTCCAAAAAAAGGAAACCAATCTGTTGATCCCCTCCCATAAACAAACTCTACAACAGAAGAAAGAAACTGTTGCAAAAAAGAGTAAAATCCCATGACTGGATGAACTCCTTGGTCAGCTGCAGTAAGATCCCTCATAAAATCCTCCAAAGCTAGTTATGAAAACAAAATAGCCACTGATTCTAAAGACAACCACAAAGCATTCTATAGTTGTGTCAAGAATCTCAATGGCAACACTCAGATCTGCTCTGAGTTACAGCACAATGGCACTAAATATACAGAACCAACTGATAGTGCCAAAATCCTGGCAGATAGGTTCAGTGCTAACTTCACCCCCCACCCCCTAACAGGCCCATCTCTATCCCAGAAGAATGCAAAGTTCCTGTAATCACGGCTGCACAGGTAAAAACCACACTCTCCAAAGCCGAGAACACAGCATCCATGGGACCTGACAACATCCCAGGCTACATTCTACATGAACTACAGAATGAACTGGCACCCCACCTAAGCACCATGTTCAATCATAACCTCACCTCAGGTTTTGTGCCCACAGAATGGTGCACAGCGATGGTTATCCCACTCCACAAAGGGGGAGCCACCATGGACCCCGGGAACTACCACCCTATTTGCCTAATGAGACTGGTCTGCAAGGCCATGGAATGTATCATCATAGAACTTATAAACAAAGACATTGGTAATCTCCAAACTCTGGACCCCACCCAGTTTGGGTTTGTAAAAGGCAGATCATGTCTCCTAAACCTGAATGACTTCTTTGAAGCAGTCACCAAAGCCATAGATGAGGGTAAGGTGGTTCACACAGCCTATCTAGATCTCGCCAAGGCTTTTGACACCATCCTCCACTCTGGAATTATAGATAAACTAACTAAACTAGGTATAAATCCATATGTCACAAGATGGATTGCCAAATGGCTCACTGACAGAACCTACACTGTGAAAGTAGCAGACTCCAAATCTGACTTCAGACCAGTGACAAGTGGAGTACCACAGGGTACAGTCCTGGGTCCTCTCCTGTTTGGTATCTACTTTTCTGAAGTACAGGCTAACACAGAAAGTCTTTGGCTAATGAAGTTCGCAGATGACTGCAAACTAGGAGCCATAACTGAAACTCCTAATGATGTGGACATCCTACAAAAGGGTCTCACTGAGACAGATGCCTGGTGTCAAAGCCATGGCCTCAAGCTCAATGCCAAAAAGTGCATTGTCAGCCCCTTTGGTAAAAACTCTGTACCCATGAGCTACCAGATAGTTGGTAGTCTACTTAACACTGAAAGTGTGATAAGAGACCTTGGGACACAGGTGGACAGTAGTCTCTCCTTTGATAATCACATCGCCAGAGTAGTTAGAAAATCCTTCTACATGGCACACCTCATCACAAAAGGTTTCTCATCCAGGGAAAAAAGAGGTCATTGTTCCCCTCTACTCATCACTCATTAGACACATTATAGAGTACAATGCCCCTTGTGGTATGCACCTCACAAGACATCTACAACAACTGGAAAGGCTACAGAAATACCTCACAAAGAGGATTATCGACCTCAAACAGATGCCCTACGCAGACCATCTCAAAAAACTCCAGCTTTACTCCGCCACATATCGCCTACTCAGAGGCGATCTCTGCCTATCATACAATGCTATGTCAAACTCAGATTGTTGGACATGCTCCACTTAAAACAATTCCAATCCCTTTGAGCTACACACTCTAGGGACCTAAACCTTGTTACTACAATACACAGAACATGCTGGAGGGATAGATTCCTGTTCCAGAGACTTCCCATACTCTAGAGAAAACTACCTATCTATATCAAACAAAGCTCTACATTAGCACTCTTCAATTAAAATCTTGATGATTGGATGGGAAATAGGAAGTTCACCCCAGGGATGACCTCTGTGGCTCTGCTCGACAGGGGCACAGGAAAATAATTTTCTTGGATGGCAAAAGCCAGGGTACCTTTTTGGCTTGGCTTGTATAGGCCCTAGGGCCGATAGCCTAGTACCTACCTATGAACCTATGATGCCTTTTCTTCCATCTAACTTGGACCAGAACACCAAAGGTGGAGGTGTGTCCATATTCCTTAAGGATATCCAAACCTCTAGGCTAGTTGCTCATCATAATGTATCTGAGGTTATCCAAGTGCAACTAACTCTGGGCAAAACTGCAATCCAAATTGTAGTTTGCTACAGATCCCCCACCATACCCCAGGATTCCCACTCCTCTTTTCTTGATATACTGGAAAATATTAGGGTTCAACCAAACACCCTAATAATGGATGGTTTCAACTATCCCACCATTAACTGAAAAAACTACTCATGTACCAACTCCTTTGCTCAACTCTTTCTAGAATTCATAAATTCCAATGCCCTGGATCAACTTATCCACACCCCCTCCAGGAGCAACAGTATCCTAGACCTAGTCATTACCAACATGAGTGACCGGTGTTCCACACCTCAAGTCAACTCCTCGTTGGTCAGATCCGACCATAAGCTAATCACCCTAGATATGCACATCCTGCCCCCATCCCCCATTAAGGAAACCACGTTAAAAAAAATTCTCCAAATCCAACTTCATGCTTCTTAAGACAGAAGTGGCGAACTTCATGACACCCATGCAGATGGACAATACAGTTACAACTGCTGAATCTTACACAAATGCACTCTATAAACACTTACATGAGTGCATGGATTGTGCTATCACAAACAGAATCAAGACACTATTCTCCAAAAAAAGGAAGCCAATCTGGTGGTCCCCTGCCATAAACAAACTCTACAACAGAAGGAAGAATCTGTTGCAAAAGAGAGTAAAATCCCATGAGTGGAGGCGTTCCCTGGTCAGCCTCAGTAAGAAGCTGAGACCCCCTTATAAGATCCTCCAAAGCTAGCTATGAAAACAAAATTTCCACTGATTCTAGGGACCACCACAAAGCATTCTATAGCTATGTCAAGAATCTCAATGGCAAAACCCAAATCTGCACTGAGTTACAGCACAATGGCATGCAAATTACAGAACCAACTGATATTGCCAACATCCTGGCAGATAGATTCACTGCTAACTTTAACCCCATCTCACCCCCTAAAGGGTCCATATCTATACAGGAAGAATGCAGAGTCCCTGTAATCACAACTACGCAGGTAAAAGCTTCAATCTCTAAAGCCCAAAACACAGCATCCATAGGACTGGACAACATCCCAGGCTGCGTTTTACACAAACTTTCAAATGAACTGGCTCCCCACCTAAGCACCATGTTTAATCATAGCCTCATGTCAGGCTTTGTGCCCACTGAATTGTGCACAGCAACAGTTATCCCACTGTACAAAGGGGGAGCCACCACTGATCCCGGGTACTATCACCCTATTAGCCTGATGAGCCTGGTCTGTAAGGCCATGGAATGTATCATCATGGAACTCATAAACAAAGACATTGGTAATCTCCAAACTTTGTACCCCACCAGTTCGGGTTTGTGAAAGGCAGATCATGCCTCCTGAACCTGATCGACTTCTTTGAAGCAGTCACCAAAGCTGTAGACGAGGGTAAGGTGGTTCGCACAGCCTATCTTGACCTCGCCAAGGCTTTTGACACCATCCCCCATTCTGGAATTATAGCTAAACTCACTAAACTAATCCCTACATCACACGATGGGTTGTCAAATGGCTCACTGACAGAATCCACATTGTAAAAGTTGCAGACTCCAAATCTGACTTCAAACTAGTGACAAGTGGAGTGCCACAGGGTTCAGTCCTGGGACCTCTCCTATTTGGTTTCTACTTCTCTGAAGTACAGGCTAATATGGAAGGCATTTGGCTAATGAGATTCACAGATGACTGCAAACTAGGAGCCATAGCTGAGTCCCCAAATGATGTGGACATCCTACAGAAGGGCCTCACTGAAACAGATGCCTGGTGTCAGAACCATGGCCTCAAGCTCAGTGCCAAAAATTGCATTGTCATCCCCTTTGGTAAAACTTCTGTACCCATGAACTATCACATAGGCGGCAGTCTACTTAACAGTAGTCTCTCCTTTGATAATCACATTGTCACAGTAGTCAGGAAATCCTTCTACATGGTACACCTCATCACAAAAGGGTCTCATCCAGGAAAAAAGAGGTCATTGTTCCCCTCTATTCGACATTCATTAGACCCATTATAGAGTACAATGCCCCTTTTAGAATGTACCTCATAAGACATCTGCAGCAGCTGGAAAGGCCACAGAAGTACCTCACAAGAAGGATTATTGGCCTCAAACAGATTCCCTGCACTGACCGTCTCAAAAAACTCCAGCTTTACTCCATAGCATATCGCCTACTCTGAGGTGATCTCTGCCTAACATATAAAGCTATGTCAAACCCAGAGCTGTTGGACATGCTACACCTAAAGAAATCCCAATCCCTCTGAGCTACATGCTCTAGGGACCTAAACCTTGTCACCACAATAATGATGATGGAGGGATAGATTCCTGTCCCAGAGATTTCCCATACTCTGAACAAGCTACCCATCTGTGTCAAGCAAAGTTTCTCATTAGCACTCTTCAAGAAAAATCTTGATGAGTGGATGGTAAATAGGAAATACACCCCGGGGATCACTTCTGTGGCTCTGCTCGACAGGGGCACAGGAAATAGCTTTCTTGGGTGGCGTAAACCAAGGAACCTTGTTGGATAGGCTTACTTAGGCCCTTGGGCAGATAGCCTAGTACCTACCTATGAACCTATGATACCTGCCATATTGAAATTAACTATATTTAGACAGAATAATGATGACATTTGTACTATGAGCTTGCCACTATTATTTAACCAGGATACACACAACATTTCTAAATGATGAAATCATACTTTAACTGAAGAAGGCATTAGTCTCCATGACAGCGTTTTTTTTTTCAAAACACTCTACTGTTACTGCTATTATATATGATAGCAATTTGTTACATTTGAGTCTGAACTCTGATGAATGGTACTTTGTTGAATTAGTTAATTAATTACTTAAATTATTATAAGTAAAATCAATGAAAAATGAACAAGATAAGTATTCATTGAGTTCAAGTAGGGGAATAGAAACTTCTTGGTTTGTATTACATGTTGCATTGTTTGGCTTATATATAATGTAAATAGTAACCCATCTTGACCTACCTTTGTGAAGAATTATTGGACTCTTTGAATATTCTGAATAGATCATTACTGTTTCTCAGTTGTTTAAGAATTCCTCCTTTTTTAAATAAAAACAGATGACAAGTGATGTACCATATCAGTTGATACTTTGAGAGATGTAGCTGTAAGAGTTTTTTTTTTTTGGGACAGCTATCTTGGAATCAGTTTTTTGTTTTTTTTCTTTCTAGCATCAGTCCAAGAATTTGTTTCTTTTATTCTTTTAAGAGTAGGGGCCATCCATTCCATTTCATCTGGAATAGACATGTTGTTGTTTTTGATGAATATAGTAGCTTTTTCTAAGTCATTAAAGGTTCTCATCTCATTGGCAAAAGTATTTTTATCTTGGCTGGAAAGGCCAGATGTGCTTTAATGTTGTTTTGTTTCAACAGTTTTATTATTGGCCATACTTTGTTCCTTTGTTCTAGTATTCTGGAAGAATAATCATTGTCAAAACTTAGGCTTTGATTGTATTTTATGGGTGATGTTCTCCAAGCATATTTTAATATTAGTTCCTTGTCCAGAAATTAAAGAAATGTTATAACTATGGATCTAGGTGGAGTATTTGTTGAGTTAGAAGCAGGTTTCCTCAGTGGTCTATGTGCCCTTTCAATTCCAAATGAAAGTCCCTCTTTCAAGTCTAAAAATTTAGGAAACCAAGGTTGTTAAGAATGAAATAATGTCTTCTTCTTCAGTGTTTTCAGGCAGACCAAAGATCCATATTTTGTTTCACCTTTCCCTGTTTTCTAAGTCATCTATTTTGTTAAGCAGCCATGTATTCTGTTTAAGCAGAAATTTCTTTTTGGAATTCTTCTTTGACTCTCCCTTCAATGTCATTTAGAGAAGTCTCAATATTTGTTATTTTTGTATGGTGTTGCTGTAATAGTTCCTTAAGAGTATCAGTCTGTTTTTGATAATTTAATTTGAGGTTTTTTAAGTCATTTTTAAAGCCATCCATCTTCAAAGATAATTCCTGTAAAGTAGATGTCATCAATTGCAGTTCGTTTTTCAAAGTAGCATCAGATTGAGAATTCCTTGAGTTGTTCATATTTAGTGACTCAATTTATCTCCATGTTACTTGACAGGAAAAGTTTTGTATATCTTCACCAAAATTGATATTTATGTAGTTTAGTAGTTTATCTATAGATTTCTGATGTTTTAAACTTGAAAATAAAAATTTCCTGTATTATTATACCAGTTTATAGAGCTCTCAAAATTCACTGCTTTCAGTTGGCCATCTAGGTTCTGCCCCCAGTTTTCTAATTTTGAGTGTCTAACACGTCCTTGTTGGTGACCAACATGTATATTCACATGTTCACAGGTGTCAGGTTCCTGGCACTGACTTTCTCTGTTGACATAAATAGAACTAAATCAATCCAGAGTTATTTAATAGATTTGATAAATAGATTTAATTAAAATTAGGTTTTAGGTTTTACATAAAGGCTTCATCAGGTAAAAATTCTTAAAAAGTATTCAAACTTTCAATTTAAAGTAAACATAGGCATCATATGATAATGTTCCACACATATCATTGGTGCATGTATTAAACATAAGTTATCTAAAAAACAATCAAATAATTCCATAATAAAATATGATAGTCATCTGGCAAATGTGCAATAGGGCTTATTCATTCAATCAATGTAGTAATTTCTGTTTCAATAAAGGTTTAATGCCAACTTTGACAATTAAATCTGACAGGTTTAATGCTAACTTTACCAGTCAAATCTGGTTAAACATCCACTCACATAATGTTAATCCAAGAACATTCAATGATTTTTGCTTTATTAACTATATCATCCCTCTTCTATCTTCATATATTTTTGCTAATACACTGAATTTAAAAGTATGTTTAAAATATGTCTTTATCATGTCTGTATAATGAACTTGTAGTGAGCTGTCTTGTAATATCAGAAAGATTATTAGAAATGTGTTCTTTTACTTTGTGATTTGTTTTCCCTATATAGTATGCCTGGCAGCATTCACACTCAGCCAAATAAAATACATTTTTAGAGTCACAGTTTCCAAAATGCTTGAACGAGTAGACTTTGTTGGAAGAGGATGGATAAATTAATTCTTAGAAATAAATTTACAGTATAGCTCTATTACAAGTTTGCCAGATGACTTTAATGCTATATTATTTTAGTAAGTAAAGATGTAATTTTACTTACCTTTCATTCCAATTCAAGTTAAACACTCAGGAGTGCCAATAGATTTAATTGGATTTTGACAGATCACAATTAAGTAGACATATTTTAACTTCAGTATAATAAAGTATTTGTGACTGCAAACAGCTAGAATCAGGACATCCCATATATTGCATATGCATACTAATGTCAGTGTGGAGGACATCTCTGCTATAGAAGTGATGTGTAATTTATAAACAGAATCCCTTATTAAGCACTTATGGTGGGGGCATTTGTGATAGATGTCCACTGAGCATATGAATGATGAGTTTTTTAGTTTTGCCTGTGGAGTACCATCAAGCAGAAAGCTGTGCTTGCTTTCCAGAGAAAAAAATTAAGGCAACCAACAAGATCATGCTGTTCATCTTTTATGTAAACAGCAGAAGAGGTGCTTGGGAATATTAAAAAATACACTTCTGAAATGCACAGTAGAGGTGTTTGGGTATAATAAAGTGCACATTTATGGTATACAGAATGCCAGCCTGCACATCTATTACATATAAGCATGCAGAGGATAATACTAGGGTACACATTATATACGTATATATAGATATATATATATATATATATATATATATATATATATATATATATATGGAGAGAGAGAGACACACACACACACACACACACACACACAATATATATATATATATATATATATATATATATATATATATATATATATATATATATATATATATATATATATATACATACATATATATATATATATATTATGTAGATACACACACACACACACACACACACACACACACACACACACACACACACAGCCACATATGCCTCCATCCAAGTTGTATAGGTAGGGGGCTTCAGACAGTAAACTGGTATTCTGTAAAAATGGGGGTATAGTGTTGCTAAATTAGGCTGCATTTCTACAGACACCTGTGTACATGCACTACAGACCTTTGCACATACTGGACCATATCAAAGGTCTGTGACATGACTGATTTCTTTTGGACTGGCCTTAGTGGCACAAGCAGCATCAGAATATAACACCCTTGCACTATCAGCTTAGCTTTAGTCTTCCTGCCATCTGTGTATGTGCATGGTATGTGTTGCTGTAGCTCTACACATTTAATGGTGGTCCACATAAAGCAGTTATTGTGGTACAGTTTAGTCAACAATGGTATTAAGTACTTCAATAATAGATTATCTTTCAGGATTCCATGCTTACTACCAAAATTAAATGTACAGTGTCTGTGTAGGTGAAGGTATGTGTGTATATATCATGCAGAAATTCTGCACTCACATCACTGTGAGGCAAAGCTCTCAAATTCATAATCTATTTTACAGCTTTGTTATATATTGCCGTATCTATTATAGGTTTTTGTTCTTGTTCAAGTACTGGGTGAAGTTGTCTTCCTACAGGTACTTCGAAAAGGATGATATCTAGCTAGGCATATCTGGGAAATATTAAAGTTCCTTCTTATCTGGTTTGAACTCTGGCTTCAGTAGCAATAACTTGAGAAATAAGTGATAATGTGGAGAGTTAAAGCTAAAGTCAGAGAGCTCAACGCAGAAAAATATTGATCTGTCATGGTAGAGACTGGGTCCTTATGTTACCCACTTCCTTTTCCTTCCCTTGCCACCTCGCTATTGTTTTCCCCTTAATAAAATGTGTAATAAATATAATACTTGCTACGATAAATAAATACATACATGTTTGTCCACTGCATTTTCTTGTAGATGTTTCGATAGCACTTGTTTTGGTTTATGTACTCTGAATTGGTTAATGCTGTGGCTTAACTTTAGAAAAATCACCTGTGTATATTTTCACTCTGCTGAAGGCTTATGATTTGTGTGCTAACAGCATTCATTAGCTATGTCTGCAACCTCAAAGGAAATACACAATTGTAAGCAGAGCTCATTGTTAATGGAGTGACGTATACTAAACCAGAAGGTATAGCAAACCTACTGTCTGACAAATTCAGCTTCAGCTTTACCTGTCTCTTCCCCTCAACCATCCCTCAAGAAATACCATGAAATATAACTCCCCCTTCAATCACTAGGGAACAGGTCCTTATTGGTTTCTCTAAGGCCAAGATTACTTCATCAGTTGACCCAGACAATATCACAGGATGTCTTTTAAACAGCATGAAACATGACCTATCAGACCCTCTGGAATTGGTGCAGCCTCCAAACAGATGTCATGCCTCGAGAATGGAGAACAGCAACAGTAATCTCTTTGAACAAAGGTGGGCCATCTACATATCCTAGAAATGAAAGACCCCATAAGTCTTACTAGTCTTATATGCAACGCCATGTAAAGAATTATCATGGAAATATCAGTAATAACATAGGGAACCTCCAGACAGTGGACCTAACCCAATTTGGTTTAGTCAAGGGCTAGTCATGCCTGCTCAACCTGATGGACCTCTTTGAGAAGGTCACCAAAGCAATCAATGAGGACAAAATGGTTTACACATCCTACCTTGACCAGGCCAAGGCATTTGACACAATACCCACTCAGCAGGCATTGCTGACAAACTCAAGAAGTTAGGTATAAACCCTTATGTCACCCAATGGATAGCCATCTGGATCACAGACTGGAATGAGGTAGTTAGGGTTGGGGAGTCCAGCTGTACAAAAAGGTCAGTCACAAGTGGAGTCCTTCAGGGATCAGTCCTGAGACTGCTCCTTTTGGGCATTTTCTTCTGTGAAATTAAAGCCAATGTCAATGCCCTCAGGCTGACTAAATTTACAGATGACTGTAAATTAGGAGCAGTCACAGAATCCCCCACC
Organism: Protopterus annectens; assembly: GCF_019279795.1. Lineage (NCBI taxonomy): Eukaryota > Metazoa > Chordata > Ceratodontiformes > Protopteridae > Protopterus > Protopterus annectens. The sequence goes on from NC_056745.1 coordinate 941,233,714, forward strand.
AGCACAAATGTTCTCCAGGAAGGACTGACACAGACAAATAACTGGGGTCAGAGCCATGGACCAAAACTAAATGCCAAGAAATGCATAATAGTATCTTCTGGGAAGTCATCCTTCACTGGCAATTATGATGTTGACAACACACCCCTAAGAGTTGACCCAATAGTCAGGAACTTGGGGGGACACAGAGAAAGTAGTCTAGCCTTTGACCTTCATGTGACTGCTGTAGTGAGAAAATGATTCTATTTTGTGCAAGTTATAAACAAAGGTATGACATCTAGGTCTAAGGAAGTCATTGTTCTACAGTATTCAGCATTCATCAGACTTATGACTGAGTATAAAGCTTCTTTTGTTATTTACCTGACCAGGCACATCTAATAATTGGGATGTCCACAGAGGTTTCTCACTAAAAGAATACAGGGTATAACTAACATGTCCTAAGCAAATCACCTCAAGGCCCTATCCTTGTATTCTGTCTCCTAGAGGCTGTTGAGGGGAGATCTATGCCTGGCATAGAAGGCATTATCTGACCCCACTGTGATGGACCACCTGCGTATCTACAAAAGAAACAGCACCTGAATTACCCATTCTAACGACTTAAACCTTGCCTGTGATATAAATAGGACCTGCTGAAGAGACAAGTATGTATCCCAGAGACTACCCCTTCTCTTTAATAGGTTCCCCCTCCATATGAAGCAGAGTTCCTCTCTAACCCAATTAAAGTGTAACTTGGACAACTGGATGATGAACAGGAAATTCACCTCTGGATTGGTACCTGTGTTTCTCTAATGGTAAATGATTCATCTCACTGGCCACTGCTTGTAAATGATTTATCTCCCAAGACCCTGCTTATACTTATCAAGGGTGTGTGTGTAATGCCCCAGTTAAGCATACCTGGTTGTTAGAGTTAGTCATGCTCAAACCCTGTACCTTAGGAATAAGGGGCAAGAGCCTGAATTCCCTAAGCACACCAGCTCTTTGGTCTGTTCCTCTTAGAATATGCATGAGAACTGAGTTCATTAATGATAAGAAGACTAAAACTTAAATGGCTATCTTTCAGGAAACGCATGATAACACAAAACATTTTATTCTAGCAACTTTTCTAAGATTGTACAAGCAATGGTTGATATGTGTCCCTGGCTTTGGGCCTTTGTCCCCCCCACAAAAAATGTTGTCTTTTTCCTGATTTCTTGTTCTGCATAGCTACATATCTCTTATCATATTATTATTGTTATCATAGTCCACATATCGCTTTCCATAAAAAAAGTTCATAAAAAACTTGGGACACTATACAGAAACAAACAATACCTAATCAAGACAGCCAGGACTGCTATTGCCAACTCACAGCTAATCTCCACCCTACTCTATGCTTCTCCCATACTCACCAACCCTAGACAGACTGACCTAAAAAGACTAGATGTCTGTTAAAATAGAATTTCTAGATTTGCAACAGGCGCATCCTACCACAGCCACCACTGTAACTCACTTAGGGAACTTGATTGGATTGAACTCCCTCAGCTTCTTCACCTGAATCAACTCTCACTTGCATACAAACTAATAAACCAGCTCCATAAGATCCCCAGGCCTCCAATGAAAAAGGACCTGTGTCCCGTTGGAATTTCCCAGTAAATAAATAAATAAATAAATAGTTTCTCAGGGGGAGAAAAGTTCAGTGCTGCTTATATGAAATCTGTTTGTGTTAGTAGACAACAGGTAGAATGCTTGCTTTTGATGCAGAAGGCTGTGGGTTCTTCTCCACAGTATATAGATGGATTGCTGGTACTGTACTGTGTTGTACTTTTAAAGGAGGTGGATGCTGCAGTGCTGAGAATATCCTCTTTGGCAGAGATACCTAATAATTATGAACCTGTTATCAGTTTGCCATCCATTCCCTACTGCAATATTGGTAGCTTATCAATTTTTTAATGTAACAGACAATGTATCCCTCAAGGGCAGCAGGCACTTTATTTGTAGATGAAACAATGAAATATAAAGTTGTTTGCTAGCAGCAATATCTTCATTAGTTATGGATCTCTTTAATGTAGCATTACTTAGATGACTTTTACTTCCGCAGAGATTGTGCTTATTTACTGATACTGGTGAATTGTAGAAGTTTGAGTAGACTTTTATGATGGAAATATTCTGAAATGAGCAGTTTTGTCATTATTGTTTTTTACATTTTGTTTCATTGATTACTGGAAAAATGTTCAAAAAATTTATAACGTGCTCTAACAAGTGTGCTGTATTATACAAGGAATATAATTTAATACAATGTGGAAGGTGTATAAAAAACATATATGTTTCATGTGCAAGGGGCCTATTATTTGGAAACAGCCCATAGGTAATCTTTATCTGTCACTGGCCAGATGCATTTTCTTTGAATGTGGGTTTCAATGCTGTTTCAATGAATGTGAGTTTACTTTCAAGGGCAGAGAAGTTTTAATGCTAAGTCTATTTTCATTGTGAGACAGTATTGTTTTGTTTAGCAGATATCTATCAGTGTTTGTGCTATAAAATGTAAAATAAAAGTTTTAAATGAAATCCAAATAATCATTGTAGAAGTAAAGCAGTATGCACATTACAGTGTTTATGGTAAATGGGGCAAACTAGCAAAGTAATGCGACAGTGGAATGGCTGCAGGGGGAAGGCTTTGTATGGGGGCCCCCATTCGACCATGATTTTGTGAGGGGGGGAAGGGCAGCAAACTCAGACAGCTCTGGATGGCACAAAGTCTAGCTATGCCACTGATCAGTAGTCCATGAAGAATGATTTTTGGAGCTCCTAGCATATTAAATGCCCTACAAAATCCACATACTGCAAGTCACCAAAAACAAAATTGTAAGGTTTATCATCTTCTCCCTTCCCAGTGAAAATCATTGCTACACATTTCAAAGAAAAAGTGGTTACCATTTACTACAGGGTCTGGGGCCATATTTTGGTTGTCTGTTCTTCAGTTTGTGTTTGAAAGTTGATAACCCACAATTCCATTGGAGTGGGCAGGGTTACATAATTATGTATGCAAAATTTATGTTAATCAGTGTACAGATTTGTACCTATTTTTCATGGGCCTTTGTCCAGATTTTTGATGTTTCCAGGTTGAGAGGTATGCCCATGATCCTGTGAAGCATACCACAACTGATCATTCACATGATTAACAGCAATTAGGTAGGTGACAAATTCTTTGCAAGTTGTTTTGCAGGGGTAAGTCCAGGACCCTTGATTGAGATCTGTACCTAAGACATATCGCTGATTATTTTTATCTCAATAATTGTCCACCACAGATATAGGTGCAAAGACCATTTCTGTTTAAAAATATTATATACATTCTCCAATGTAGCACAACTTCAGAGTTAGAAAGATAGGAAGTGCTGTGGGGGGTGTTGCCTCCCTGTCATGGGGATGTAATGGAGGGCTGCTTACCTGCAAAACTGCTTCTGTGTGTATTATGTCAGAAACATGGTACTGTAACTGTACTTAGATAAGGTTTGATACTGAGCATTGTGTGGTCATTTCTTCTAACATACACCTCATTGTTGGTCTTATACTCAGTCTACTGCAGTAAACAGACTAATTCAATCTTCAAGAGTAGTAAATGTCCTTTATCTGCTGAATCTGTGCCCACTTTTGCATATCTACAAATCTTGCACCAGCTTCCTTGCTATAAATAATTTTGTTTAATCACACCCACTTCTTGCCTATTATTGAGAAGTGTAAATAAGTTAAAATAAATCTTTAATGATTCTAATGATGTGAAGATTGTCAAAATGCAGGTCGCAAACATGACAGAGGTGCAGGCAGACTAGAGGTAGTCAGCTTCCATGGAATTCAAGAGCTAAGCAAGGTTATTACATTTCTAAATTCAAGGGGTATAAAAACTATGTTTTGGTGCTTTTTACTAACATAATATCATATAAGTGCATAATGTGGGGCTCAGTTCTGCATGTCATTTCCATTTTTTCATTTTCCTTCAGTGGTATTTTTTGTGGCCAAATGTATGTTAGTTATGAGACATGCTCATCATATACTTTAATTTAATAAGAACATCATTGTAGATTGTACATTGTGACTGCTTTTTTATCTTGCCTATTGGTCTGATCTTAATTTTTTTCTTGCTACTTATCACTGAATATTTCATGCATTCCTCTTTTTAGGTATCATAAATACATACATATTTTTATTTAAATATATAAAAGATGGAATCATTCACTATCTTCCTTTGTAGTTTTATGGAAACTATAATTCATTTACTTCACTGGATTTGTTAGGAACCTGACTTTGTCATCTGCGTTCACAGAAGTCTGACTCCAATCAATCACTCCTAACTGCTGTGAAATGCCTGCTTATTTCATATTAACTCATTCAGAATGTCCTTATCCATTATGATGGAGGTATCATGATTACTATTAGCAACTGAAATAATTTATTCTAGATTTTTTGAGATCTTTAGATATCACGTGTTTTGAAATACAAATTCAATGCACACATCTACAACCAGTGGCTTATTACTTTCGTGAATTTAATGCAGAATGGCAGGGTAAATGAGGTACTAGCATGGCTTAGTGAAAGGGTATGCTAAGATAATTAATGAAAATTTTTTTATAGCTGGTGGACATTTGCATGAAAACTGAACTTGGAATTATATGTAATAAGAGTATGGAAAAGGTGCTATAGCTGTTAGAACTAATGGCAGCAAATCTGCACAGCAGGGTACATTGAGGCTGAGAGATGTGAAAAACACATTGTTTCTTACATTCTTGATGAGGTAGAGAGGGGGGCATTGCTTGGTTTCTATGTAAGTTCAGTAAAGCTGGGTTTATTTTGTTCCTGTTTGGGAAAAAATAAGCTTCACTGATTTTATATTGGTTTCATTTTGCATGATGGACAAGACTAGCATATGGTAGGTATTGGAAAGGCATAAGAGAGGTACTTCCCATGATTACAAGTCTGACCACACAGCATGAAGGCAAGGAGGTGTGTTGCACTATTTACTAGGAATATTTTTTTCTGAAATGTGGAATAATGGTCATGAAAGTAACTCACAATCACTGAAGTGGGCAGGAGGTCCATAAATTTTGTCTGACATGTTTTAGTCATAAGACTGGTCCCATGTTGGCATGCATGTGATTTGTGAACAGAATTGTACTCATGATAATACATACATGTATTTGTAAATATGCAACACACTAAACATACCACAGTCCTATAGTGTGAAATTGCTGTCAGAAGCAGACATACCAAGAGCAATCTGGAAGATATGGAAGAACTTAGAGAGAAACAGCCATGTTTTAGTAGAGCATATGCAGAGCAGAAGATACATTAACCTGGATGCACAGTATGACAGCCTGTGCATCAAGAATTATGATAGCAGAATAAATGTGCATATGTGGAGGTGATCAGAAAATTTGGCATCATGGGCAGTAAAAATGGATGTTTGTGTGTCTGTGTGTGTGTGCATATGCATGCATGTTGTTATAGAGAGAATTGGGACTGTGTGTGATGGAGGGTGACTGCAGGAGATCATGTTACAGTAGACTGTATGGATTTGACTTTATGGATCATTAGGTGCTTTGCAGTTGTTAAAACACATGTCTTGACAATACATCACCATACATGTTAGTGACACTGTGGGCACTTCTAGAAATTTCTACTTAGGTGAGTAAAGGACACATAGGAAGAACTGGCAATACACTCTTTTAAGCACAATTGGCTTTGATGATGAGAAGATCAGAAGGCTATGGGTTTTATTCCCAAACTATATGCTTGGGTTCCCATACTGACACTGCAGTGCATCATTGGTGGAGATAGTTACACTCCTGAGGCACCATTCTTTTTGTGATAGGTTAAATTTGCTTCATGCTGTTCAGCAGTGCATTTGCATTGCTGTCTCAATACTACGGTAGTATTGCAATTTGACATTTGCATCTGCTGTAGCATTCTGACAGAGTCTGGCATTTTGTTTTTGTTGTTTTTGGTTAATTCCATTCTAAAGGAAGTTGTTGCCCCCTTAATGCCCCAGTCTTTTTTTTAAAGCTAGCAGTTTTGGGGAGGCTAATAGGCAGCCATATCCCTTACAAATGGAACTAAGAAAACAATCTATATTTTGCTTTTCCTGTAACAGCAAATACATCCTAAAGTAGTCACCTCTTTTACCATAGGGCCCCATGGACTTAGTTTAGCTTCAATAGCAGTACAGTGCAAAAATCTAAAATTATGGAAAGTACCAGACCTTACATAACATCTCTTGGTATTCTGAACTCACAGTAATGTGATGTCAAGTGTCGTACATAATTGTCTACTTGAGATGGTGGTAATTCAGGTGGGTATAAAGGATTCCATAGCAATTAGGAGAATTTCACTGGTGTCACTGCCAAATGTTCCCATCTGTATAAATACTATCTTGCATCACCCCTGAAGATAGCAATATGCCTATTGGGATTAACTCAGTCAATAAAAAGTAAATTTAAATAAATTAAGATGCAGTGAGTATGCTTTGTATGCTTCATTAGAGGTGTTTGAATTGCCAGACTGTGTTTTGTTTTGGCACTGAATTCAGCAATGGGCATTGCATGTTGTATCATCATGGCAGCAATGCTGTTTTTACAAGTTCTTTCCCTTGCTCCATGGCACTGAAGGCCCATACTTTGCCCCAAATAGCCTGCATTCGATTAGTGTTTGATTAGTGGGACAGACTTTGGAGGGATTGGGTGTGGGAGGATGATTGTGAGCATCAGACATCAACAATCCTGGGTGGAAGGGAGATAGTCTGGCTCACTGCAATAGCAGCATTAAGAGCCTGATGATAAATGCAAATGGGTTGCTTCTTGGTTTGGAGGATGCTCAATCATGGAAATGAGCATGCACTTCCTGAAAGAAGGGTGCTGTGGGATGGTGGGTTAGGGCATGCTCCTCAGAAGCAGTATGATGCTGCACCAGTATCCTAGATCATCTGACTGGCCCTGGACTTGGGTTGGGTAGAGAGCTTGGGAGGCTAAGGCAGTTGTCCAGTAGACCTGGTGAACTAACAGAGGAGCTGTTGACAGCTGATGATAAACTGCTTTGCATAAAGCATGAGTTTGCTCTGCAGTTGAGGAATTCTTTGGGAGAGATACTTGTCAACAAATCCTATTTGTGTTGCAATACAGATTTATGTCCCTTCATTTTGTATTTGTGTTACCACTAGTTGTTTGGGTAGGTAGCAGATCAAGCAGGACTTGTCATTTACAGCTTTGTAAGCCAGCCATACGTCAGCCTAGAGGAGTCTGTGGGAGACAGACAAGAGAGACAGGGCTATTGTTTGCTCTGCGTAGCATAGGGAGGTCATACATAAGATGTCTTTAGTGAGTAAGTTCTGTTTTTTTTTCAGATTGGATTAGGTGTTTGGACAGGTACATATGAAAAGCACATTGTAGGCTAGTATGGACCTGATGAACAAGCAGTAGGGAAGAATAATTACTGCTTTTGACTGAGATGAGATGCCACTAGTAATCTTTTGGGGGAGGTAGAAGGCTTTCTTAATAACAGTGGTTTCATACTTGTCAAAGTAGAGTTTATTATCTGTGACAGTTCCTAGCTCTGTAATAATGGTATTTTTTTAAGGGAATATCATTTATTTGTAGGGATTCAGGACTTGCTGTTCCCCCAAACTGTATATTTTTACATTTATTTGCTTCAGCTTTAGTCCACAGTCCTGATATCATGATTTTTTTATTTAGGTCCTGTTAGAGGATCTGAGTGTCTTCAGGGGAGTTGGTGATGACTACCAGCTTGCAGTTATCCAAAAATATGATAAGCCAGAAGCCTTTAATGTCAGATTTGACATCAGAAGTAAATGTCAAATAGAAATGTTCCCAAGACAGAGGTCTAGTGTACACCACTGGTGACAGGGCACCTGGAGTATAGGGTGCCATTAACTCCATTAGAGTGGTGTCTATCAGTGAGATAACTGACAAGTCACAGGGGTGCATAGGCACCAAGGAATATTGTCAGAAGCCTTAGGTAAACTAAAATACTGTTAAGTACTCCTTCTCTGACTCTTTCAGAGAAGTCAGCTAAGTTCAAAGGGTATTATATACCTTTTACAAAGTCAGATTAGGGTCAGTGATTGCAGGGTCCCTGCACCCCCTGTTTATGAGGTCCATATTCCTGGCGTGTTTCATCACCTTGCAAATAATGTAAGTGAAGCTGATAGGTGTGTAGTTCCCATGGTCTGTGTTTGGGCCTCCCTTGTAGAGTGGAACTACTACAGCTGTTCTCTAGGCTTCTGGTGCATAAACAGTGGACATACTAAGGGTGAACAGTTTCAGACGGAGCTTGGATACAGGATGTTTCATAATGAACAGGAAACAGCATGGGATGTCATCTGGATCCATTCAGCTTGTGCTTTTGATCTTGAAGGGTAATTTCAGTATTTGTACAAAGATAATTAATTGGGGATCAGGATGGACTGGATGCATTGTAATGGAAAATTTGGACGCAACAGACAGGACAAGCTATAGCTGATTTTGTAGCAAGAATATTAGCTGTATCGGATATACTTGGAATAATGCTGGGTATTATTCCTGAGGTTCTTTACCTAATTATAGAATGCTTTGTGGTTATCCTTTGCTAATGTGGCCATTTTAGTCCTTTATTAGCTCTGTAGGATTTGGTCTTGCTTTTAGGTCTTTGATTATTCTTTTGAATTTATTATAACATGATGAGTTTTTGTTCTCTTCTTTAGAGCCTATGAACTCCTTCTTTTTTATTGTAGAGATTGTTTATAGTTGAGTTCCACCAGAGGGATGTGTCTCTTAACTTGGTATCATATTTGTGGTGAATAGGGCCATGGTTCTGTGCAACGGTTGTGGTGGGAGTATAAACTTTGGGTATAAATTACAAGATTTGCTTTAGGGTTTTTGAGGAGTGGAAGACTATTGCACCATTTTGAGTCATCATGTAACACAAGGAAATGAGCCTTGGAGAAGCCCTTGTGGATGGTCATGGGCCACTGACCTGCTTTTGGACCATATGATAAACAAGATAACATGGTCATTGGCTTCAACAATTGGGAGTGTGAAAATGGACAAGGAGCCAACGTGGGCTGTGTTTATGGGCAATAATGGGCATGTTGGTACCATTTGTTAAGAAGGGTACTGTTTGAACCAAGAAGTTTGCAATTTTAAGGTCAAGAAAGCTTTAAGCATATATATTTGTAAAAAACTACAGATGTTCCAGTTTATGGAAGAGTAGTTAAAGAAAGATGGTGTTTCTATTAAGGGAAAGGAACTCTAGTTTATTAAGAAATGGTTCATATTTTTGGGTGTCTTGGAAGGCATTATGAGATGAGAAGTGGTATGAGGTCTTTTTTTATTGACATAAGGCCATGATTCAGTTCAATTCTTAGTTATTCTGTGGTAGGAATGAGTGGCTGCAAGCATGTGGCAGTCTATATACTGCTTCAGGGTGTCTATTGCTGGAAGGCTGGTAACAGGTGCGGCAGATACAGACTGGGGAACCATAGTTAGCTTAGAAATGCCAGGAGGCATACATTATTCATTGGTAGGGAATGATATGTAATCTGATGCCCATTGGAGAATGCAGGAATGAGAGAGAGAGAGAGAGAGATGTATGATATATAATGACCATAGGACCATAGGAGGTTACTAAGTTAATGGCCCTAAGGCTCTTACAACCTTAACCTAGTTTTTTCCTCTTTTAATCATGCTATTAGTAGACCTAATTCAACACCTGCTGCCCCTGTCCAGAACTGACGCAGGTGAACTCCCAGGGATGAATTTGTGATTCCCCATCCAATTATCCAGATTACACTTGAAAAGGGTCAGTGAAGGACTCTGTTTTACTAGGACTGTAAGCTTATTCTAGAGTAGGGGGAGCCTCTGGGAGATGAACCTGTCTCTCCAGCAGGTCCTGTTAATGTTGCTTCTCATGTTGAGGTCACTAGAGCAGGTGCAGTGAGTACCATTTCTCTTGTTAATGTGTAGCATTTTCAACAGGGCAGGAACTGTGGTTGCCCTATAGGCTAGGTAGAGAGCACCCCTAAGTAGTCTGTACAACACAGAGTATAGTGACAGGGATTTTACTCTATCAGCATAAGACAGGTGTTGGACACCTTGAATTTTCTTTGTAAGGTACCTCTGAGGTCTCTCCAATTGTTGGAGGTGCCTGGTGAGGTACATACTAAGGGGTGCAGTGTACTCTGTAATTGGTCTGATAAGGGAGGAGTACAGGGGGGTTATAACCTTTTTTGTCTGGAGGCAATGCCCTTATTCATGAGAAATCATCATGAAAATTTACCACTGTGAAAACATGATAGTCAAAGTAGAAGTTGCTGAAACCTATGTGCCAAGATCTCTTAGTACGGATTGGGTATATAAGGTGTTGGTGTTAATGCGGTACTTTTTAGGGATGTCTCCCTTACCTTAGGGGAGAATGAGCATTTATCTTGAGCCCATGACTTTGGCACCAATCGCTGGTTTGAGTTAGACCTTCCTAGAGGGTGTCATTGTCACTAGGGGATTCAATGGTTGCACCCAGTTTGCAGTCATTTCCAAACTCGGTTAGCCACATACTCTTTGTTTTGGCCTGTACTTCTGTAAAGTAAATAGCAAACAATAGGGGCCCCAGCAATGAGCCCTATGGTACTACACTGGTTACTAGTCTGAAGGTGGATGAAGAGGCCTCTATTTTAACTGTGTATGTTCTATTGGTGAACCAGTTTGCAACACACATGACTATATAGTGGTTTAGGTTCAGTGGAAGTTTATTAATGATACCTGAGTAGGGATGAGATAGTGTAGCAATGAATAATGTGCAAAAACAGTGCAACCTAGTATAATATAAAACAATGCAGTAGCTGTATGATATATAATGAGTCAGTGATGCCAATAAGGAGTCAATGAAGCTATTTACAGTGTCAATGCAAATCAGTGAAACTCTGTATAGTACAGCACAATGCAATATAGTATGATACCATATGATTTAAAAAAGGTTGATACAGTACACCCAGTACAGTTCATTGCCATACAGTATTTTAATAATCAGTTGAACATCAAGCTCAGATAATGCAGCCCAGTAAACTAAGAGATGTCCAGCACAATTAATAATATAAGAAAGCCTGCAGAAATATTACTTTGTGGTGATCAATGCAGTACCAGTTTAACAGTGTGTGACTGAGCAGGAAGCATTGATGCCACAGTGCAAAATACAGAAACCATATATATATATATATATATATATATATATATATATATATATATATATATATATATATATATATATATATATATATATATATATATATATATATATATAGTCATTTCCATGGCCTTATGTAGCAATTAATACAGTAGACAAAAATGTCTCAAGATTCTATAAGTTGGATAATACCATAGACAATAAATACATTGCAAATAAGGCAGTAAACAGACATCCACAGTAAGGATATGTTATAACAAGGCAATAAACAATCAACCACAGTGGTGATACAATATAGAAAGGCAGTAAAGAGCAGCTCCCATAAAAACAGAATGAAATGCTGGACACATATCTTCTACTTCACTTTGCCTGATTATTTTTCTTGTTTCTGTACACCACATTGCCAGAGAAAACCCACTGCATTCACCCTTACTAGTCTTGAGCTCTCTTTACTTCCTTATCCATCCCCCAATTCCTACCCACCCCGTCTTCGTCTACATTTATATTTGCACACAAAAAATCATATCACACATCATCCTCTTCCTTCTACTCAAATTACTACATCACTTCCCCCCTAAAACAATCCACGGCCTTTTCCTACATCTCCCTTCAATCTCCTATTACATCACTTCCTTCTTCCTTTACATCTCCCCTAGCTGTAAAGTATTTTTACTCTTTACATGTAAGACCATCACCTCATTACTATTTTCCACCTTTTTCCTGTATTTCTACATATATAATTTACATTACCAACTCACTCTATACACTTCTGCCTCTCTGTGCTCTCTACTAAACTAACTCTTGTTTCAAACATAACCACTTTACCAACACCGACTTACAACATTCAATATCCCATCATATCTCTTTCTTTCAACATCAACCTCTCCACCCTTAGCTTATCTTTACCTTCACGTTTTCCCCTGTCATTGACAATCCCCTTGACACCATGATGATACACATAGTACAACTCACTATACTTCTCACACTTAGACAACTTACATGCTATTTCAAACCTCTGTATACCAACTATGTATCTAACCCCACCTCTAACACTCCCAGTACTAACTCCATCATATCTCCTATTACCACAGCTCATCATCTCTACAATACTTCTCATCTCCACGTCTTCAAATATACCAACTTAAAACAAAACAAAAAAATAAAAAATAAAAAATGTACTACATACCTGGAACAAAAAGCAAACAAAAAACATCAAATTAAAATGTTTTTTTCCCATTTACTATTTCACCACTTCATTATAGCTCTGTGGAGACATCCACCCTAACCCTGGCACAGTTCAAAACCTTGCCCTAATTACTATACATTAACCACTATTACCTCAGTCTCACTAAAACAAAACTCACAGAGCAAAGGGTTAAAAATTTGTCTATATTAACCTCAGGACCATCTCCATCAAAGTTGCTGAGTTGCATGCATTTATGTCACTCCACATCCCCGACATACTAGTAATGACTAAAACCTGGTTAAAAGCCATTCCACAAGGGTATAGCATACTTACAGCCAACCACGTGGACAAAAAGGTAGGTAGAGTAGCTATCATATATTCTAATTATCGAAATATGTCTTTGTAGCAGTACAACCAGCCCTATTTTAACATTTGTAGAAAACTTTATTTCCTTTCTTAGAATTAACTCATGTAAGAGTCAGTGTATTATTGCAGTATGAGGTCATATTATCTTGGGTATCCATTACTATACCAGAAGAAACCCTAATCATGGAAGACTTTAATATAGCCTGGTTCAAAATTATATCTGACACCTCCACTGCCAGCATAAACCTCTGTGGTTTTAAACAATTCATAGAGACTCAAACCAGATACAAAAAACTCACTGAGAGAGCATCAGTGTTAGACTGGATATTATCACCACATCATCATATCTTGCTCTGACAATCTCCCCACCTTCTGCCCCTAACCTTTCTGTGGAAAAATGGCTAACTAGCAATGAACTCTTACTTAATCCTGAAAAAAACAGAAAAACAAAACTTCTTCTCTTCCTCTCTACATCTCTACAGCATTGTAAAACACCTTCTTAGTCACATCCCTTAATAATGCTACTATCTCAGTAGAAATTCATACTGAACTCCTTGGCGTCGTTATTGACGATCAACTCAAATTTGACGTACATATTCTAGAAGCTATCCAAAAAAAAAAAACACAACAAAAATTAAGCCTACTATATAAGAATAAAAAATACCTGATGAAGGACACAAAACATTCACTTGCTCAAGCTTTTCTATTGCCTAATCTATTCTACGCTGCACCTACACTCACTAATCTCCAATCTAACCTCATGGCAAAACTTCAATCCACCTACAATAAAATTGCTAGATTTGCTGCTAATCTACCTTATCACTCTCATCACTGCACTGCCCTAAAAAATCTCTTATGGCTAGAAGTTCAAAACCAACTCCAACTCCCTCAGCTCCACCTCACACACTCAATACTAGCTAATCCCTCCCTCTGCCCTGCTCTTTCTATCCTTTTACCTCCAAACAATGTCTCCGCAGTGCAGACCAACATCTCCTGGAAGACTATAAGCCCTCAAAGCAAATTGGAAAACTACTGTATAGCCACTTTGTTTCCTGAACCTGGAATAAACGTCCCCCTGACCACTAACAGTCTCAGGTTAAAAAAAAAAAACACAAATATTACATGCTTAATACTTGGACCTGTCCATGCCTTCCTCCAACCTGACCTCTTCTTCCTCATCTTCCTTTCTCCCTTATCTCTGTTAATACAATGTTACATTATATACCTCCAACTGTCTAAAGCTATAAATAATCTGTTTTGTAGCAGTCAAACAGATATAGTGAAGTCATACTCCACTATATAACTGGATTATTACTTGTCAATGTGGTAATTGTACTCTTTCTCTATATGTGAATGCAACTGTTTAATTCATTTGTTAATAAGTCATGTTTTGCTATTGTATTTCATGCATTAGTTGAGCTTTGTATTTGTATTTGTAGTACTTGTATAAGTTTTCCTTATTTTATGTTTGGAGCTTTTCTCCTTGCTGAAAAAGGGCTTCTTGGCCAGTCAGACTAACTTGGTTAAGAAATGTCAAATAAATACCTTACCTGATATCCTGAGTGACCATCTTCCTGCTTTTGCCAGTGGAATCCCTAGCCACTTCACTAGGTAACACCACCACTACAGGTTGGTGTGTAACATAACTAGATTCAGTGCAGAGACTTTTACGTTTACTCTAAGGTCTTACAACAGGACATTTCTAAAAACAATATATTTAGATGAAGCAATGCTTGAATTTAATAAAATCTTCCTTGCTATACTAATTGAACATGACCTCCTAAAAAAGAAAAGAGTTAAATTGAATCCTGTTGCCTGGTTATCACACAAAACTAAGCAAGGAATGAGACTAAGGGACAAAGCCTAGAAATTATGGCAAACTGAAAAAAATCAGGAAAATTTAAAGTACTTCAGACATCTCAGAAATACAACAAAGTGTAGTATAAAACTAGATAAAAAATCTCTACTGTAGCATGCAGAAAACTCACAAAAACAATGCAAAGCTTTATTGAGCATCCATCATAAACTTACTAAACCCAAGTCAAAATTCACAACCAAACCCATCACTTGAAGACCACCCCAGGAAAAATAGCTGACAAATTTAACAATCACTTCATACAGTCCATCACCTCAATACAAAACCCCAGTAATATGTGTAATTTAAAACCTTTGCTAGACTCCAACATGTATTGTGCCTATTTCTCTCTAAATCATGTATCCACTCTGACATTAGTAGAACAATAATGACCCAGAGGGAAGCAGCATGTAAGAAAATACCACTGTTATTGGTGGGTCTTGATGCAGAGAAAGCATTCAACAGAGTAAGCTGGGATTTTATTAGTAAGGCAATGGAAGCATTTGCATCCCCTGATAAAATTATAAGGTTGATTAGGAGGATATATGATTGATTGGAGGTGAAAATTAGAGATGGTGGGTTCCTCTCTGATAAGTTCTGTTTGAGCAGAGGAACCAGACAGAGATGTCCTCTTTCCCCTTTGTTATTTGTGTCATATTTAGAACCATTAGCAAAGAAAACAAGAGACTCAGAAAATCAAGGGTATACTTGGCATGGTAATCAAGAAAAGCTGACTTTATTTGCAGATGATATTATTTTTATACCTCATACAACCAGAAAAAGGACATTTTAGTGTTATGGAATATTTTGAGACAGTTTTAAGTCTTTTTTAGATACAAAATCAATGAAGATAAAACAAAGGCAATCGCTGTAAACTATGTACTCACACACAAACTAGTTCAACTATACTCATATTTATGGGACATGATAAAATGAAGTACTTAGGAGTATGGATAAAAAGGATTCTGTTATGGCAGCTAAGCATATGTGTGAAGAGACTAAACAAAAGACAATACAAAAACTGAGAAAATGGAAGCTCTGTTTTATGGTTATAGATAGTAAGATACAAGTAGTGAAACTGTTTTAGTCTATTTAGTTTTATACACAGGTCAGACATATTTTTATCAACCAGAGGAGAAGTTGTGGCTAGCAATTAATAAAGAGTTGAAGGATTGTATCTGGGAGGGGAGGACAGCAAGAGTCAATTGGGACAAACTGATCCTTTGATAGAGCAAAGTAGTTTGGGCTTACCTGATTTGAAATGGTATTTCAGAGCTACACAGTTAAGACTCTTACACATATAACAAGCAAAAAGCTATAATTCAAAGTGGAAAGGGATGATGACTAAATTGTGGTGGAGCTCAAAAAACATGGAGAGACTAGGATTTTGGATGCAGATCCTTAAGGAGAATAACAATAACTATACAGATTATGATATTCATAAAATAATAGAACGTATTCTAAGAACTAAGCCAATACAGGAATGGAGAAAGGAGATTCTGCCAATGGGGATGACTGCAATTAGGGATACAGACAATAGGCAAGAGGGGGTTAAAATTTGCTGGAGAAAATTGGCAAAGGAACCAAGGTATTGGGAGCAAATAATAAGTGAGAGAAAGGTAATAGAATGGGAAGAGATCAAGAAGTTATTTGGACCGCAGGTGAGATAGCCTTCCCTATCAAGGATTGATAGAAGAGTAGAGGCAAAGAGAAAGAAATAGGGGGATCCTAAGCAAAATACCAGCACTGCTAGAGTTAGTAGTATAATCTAGAACAGAAGCTGCTGTTAAAATGGAATAATTAGTAGAGCATATAAAATTTTGCATGGTAACTATAACAATCAATCAAATGAGGTTAGAAAGGATTGGGAAGAGGGATTGGATAATCAATTCACAAATAAATAATGGGGGAGATATGTATAACTCTCAACTATGCAACAAAGTTTAGAAGACTTTAGGATGTTTGCTTGGAAGTGTCTACATAAGTATTTTATACCTCAAGTAGAATCCAAAGAAATTTTCTTCAGGTAGACAGTAAATTTTGGAGGTATGAATGGGAAGAAAGAGGTAATTGGGAACATATGTTTTAGGTGTGTAATGAGTTGGCAGACATTAACAATTCCCTGCAGACAGTTTTACCAGAAATACTGGGTGAGTAAATTAGTATAACTAAGGGAATGATTTTGTTTTGAGCCTAGACATAGTAAGGCCTTGCTGAGTATTATTATGGTAACTGCCAAAAAATTAATTACTAGAAAAATAGAAATGAAAGTGTAAACCAACTGTACCAGCAGTAGTGAATGCTGTAACAGAGATAAAACAACTGCAAATGGGATCTTTAAAAAAGAGACGGAGGAAAGTACATAGAAAAAATGGGAATTGTGGGAACAATACATGCAGAATAATGTTTTGAAGGAGGAATGAGGTTTAAAAGAAGGCAGGATTTGAATGAGCTTTGTATTGTTTGACTGATAATGACTGGATAAATTATAAGTTATATATATATAATGTTTGCAACTAAACATATGTTAGTATGGTTTGTTTTCATTTATATAAATGTATGATTGCCTGTGTCATAAGGGATAATTAAATAATGACATTTCTTGTTTAAAAATAAAAATAAAATAAAACCTGTATAATAAAACCTACCACTGAAAAAAAAGCTACAATCCTGGGCACAGACAGTCTTTCATCAGAATATCTCAAAATAGCTGCTGAGGGACTTCCGTACCCTATAACCATCTTAATAAATACAACCATTAATAAATGTCATGTCCCCGGTTTATCGAAAAAGGCATATATAGTAGCACTTCACAAATTAGGCTCATCTAATGACTATGCTTATTTCAGGCAGGCTGATCACTATGCTACCTCATATATAAAACTCCCTGAAAATGTATACAGTCAGTTAGTTAATTACATCAGTGAAAATAACCTTTGTTCAACACAATATGGTTTTCTACCCAACCATAATACTGCCACAATCTTAATACGTTTTACTGACATCATCAGTAAAAACAGAAATTCCTGCAGTATTGTTTCTTCACTATTTCTTCACTTGTCTAAAGATTTCTACATAGCTTCCCAACATCTACTACTACAAAAGCTGTTTACTGTAGGCCTCTCCTTACCTCTCTCTCTCTCTCTCTCTCCTGGTTTAAAAGCTACTTATTAGGCAGATATCAAGATATAAAGTCACAAAATGAGCCTCCTTTCTACATGTCACATTTGGTGTGCCACAGGAATCCATAGTGGGACCAGTCCTGTTTAATGTATTCATAAGCAGCAAAACACTCTACTCTAATTCAGAGTGTTAATGATGCAACATTAATCTGCTCTTCCCCTTACCTGCACAGATTACAAGAACTAACCCAAGAATCACTCACATCCATTGAGACCTGAGACCTAGCTAGATGACTCACAACTACTACTGAACCCCCCCCCCCTCAAAAAAAGACCAGGCTGCTCCTTTTCACTTCTAAATCACACTCAAAAAGTAAATCCAACAACACTCAGCTAGAAATTATAACACATACTAAGCATTTTGGAGCCACACTAAATGATAATATAAAATATGATCCTTATATCCAAATAACAGCCAGAAAGACACACCAAAGCTTTGTCTGTTGTTTAAAGCTAAACATTTCCTCACAGATAAAGCCAGAGAAACAATTGCAAAAATCCACTTACTCCCCACACTACTATACACCTCTCAAATCTTCACAAACCTGCCACCACTCCAGAGAACAAAATACGGACAATGTTATAATAACAAAATCACAAAATTTGCTGCAAATTTCTCTTTCCTTACCCACTAATACCAAGTCGTCAGACTACTAAACAGGAACGAACTACCCCTACATCCTGCATCAATCCCAGCTTCTAGTAGCTCACAGTTTAATACATGACCAAGACCAATGCCTAACTCTTAAATCTACGATCCAGCTCTGTAACCCAAGAAGAAATCTATGCTCCCAAGACAAATGTCTTCTTACATAAATAAATCTATAAATGCAGTAGGAGATGCACTTTACTCCACCAGGTCTCCAAAATTTGGATCTCTATTCCTGCTTAAACAAACTAATTAAGTAAAACACTACACGTTTTTACTGTGTGATTCCTTAAAACTGTGTATCTAAAGGTTGACTAAACAGTCCACTTATGATGTGCTGCTGATGTAGAGTAAGTAGAGTAAGTAGACTGAAACATGCATGTCCACAGCCAGTAGGGTTTGGCTTTATCGGCTTGAATTTTTCCATTAACAGACTTAAAAAAAAAGGCCACAGGCATTCAGAACTGCATATAGCTGAAACACATGATGTTCTTAAGATCATTTGCATATATCCCATTATCATCTTTTACAAGAGGTTTTAAGGAATCACACAGTGAAAACTCTAGCTTGGGTAGGTTTTTCTTGTAGTTTTTTAATAATTGGATTAACTGCGTGCCCTTTTTACTCTTTTATTTAGTTGTTAGATGGGATATTTTACAGACAACTTAATGGTTATGGACATCAACTGGGTACAGCAACCCTGTGTTTCTAAATGATGGCCAAACGTATGTATGCTGTGCTAAGGAGATTGTAAGGAGACTGAAACATGCACTAGTGGGGTTTGGTTTTATTGGCCTGAATTTGTCCATTAACTGACTTAAAAAGAAAAAAGTCATGGACATTCAGAGCTGCCATATATCTGAAACACTTGATGTCCTTAAGGAGCTATTTGCATATATTTTATTATTCTCTTTTAAAGAAGTTTTAAGGAATCACAGTGAAAGCTGTAGCTTGGCTAGGTTTTTCTTGTAATTTTTTTTACTAATTGTATTGGCCTTGTCCTGTTTACTCTTTATTTTGCTTAAGCAAACTAAATAAACACAAACTTTTAAAGCAGATCTTAAACAGCATCTAAGATAATCTTACATCTGACAATATTAATTCCCAGGAGAAAATCATTCTCATAAACAAATAATTTTAATTAACATGAAAAGATGGATGGCCAGACTCAATAAACGCTACACAGTCCATTTACACTGAGTGCATGTCACAGATAGTGCACTGTTTTGGATTCAGTAAGCCGCTCTGCATGGTGTCTAGAGCTGCACAAACAAGGTAAACAACATGGCATGCTAATTACAACATAAGCAGCTGAACTGTGTGCAAATCAATCAATTCAAGATAGAGGAGCTATTCAACAAGCTATAAAGCAACTGTGTACATTCAATGCTGGTTTTCCCTGCAAATTCCAAGACCTATTGGAATACAGCCATTGAAAGGAGTCTACACAAGAAACAATGTGAGGGGCTGCTGTTGCTTTAATTCATGTGTATGTGCAACAGGCTGAAGTCTATGCTGCTACTGCTAATAGACCATGGTCAAGAAAGAGAAAAGTTTTCAGACCCTGTTTAACTTATCACAATCTGCATGACATGGAAATTGTAGAACACTACAGGGTGGATATCGGCATACTACAGGAACTCTCCAGACTTTGTTGTTCTCAACTCATAGCCATGATAAACCAAGGGGAACCCATACCAGTAGAAAAAAAGGTATGTGTAGCACTTAGAATTTTAACTACAGGAACCTTCCAGAGACCAACATGGACATGCTAGGGATGTCACAGTCACCAGCATCCAGGATCCTCCATCAGTTCCTGAATGCTATGCTCCAACATGCCAGTGACCACATAGATTTTCCCCGTACTTTTGAGGACAGGGCCACAGATATGCAGGAGTTCTACCCTGTAGCACACTACCTTGGAGTACTGGGTGCCATAGATCGTACAGATAGAAATTAAGGCACCACCTGGGAAACAGGAAAGGCTCTACATTAATAGGAAGGGCTTCCACTCTATTAATTGCAAAATAGGAAGGGCTTCCACTGTATTAACTGCAAAGGCATGTGTAATGTCAAGGGACTCATCCAATATGTGTGTACTGGGAACCCAGAGAGTTGCCATGACTCTCATATCTGGCACATCTCCCAACTGTATCAGATGTTCACTAGGGGTATTCCACAGGATCATTTACTAGAGAACATAGATTATACACTGGAACCATGGCTGATGACGTTCATCAGAAATGCACACACACCCACTGCAGAATGCCATAATGAGGCACATGCTCAAACCAGAAATATTATAGGGCGTGTGTTTGGGCTTCTGAAGTTGTAGTTCATTTGCCTAGATACATCTGGGTGAGCCCTGCAGTACATTCTACATAAATGTACTGAAATATTCACAGACTGTACCATGCTACACAACATCATCCTGAGAAAGCAGCTTCAGCAGGATCAATAAGGGGAAGGGGCACACACCCCACCACCAATGACAATGTCGCCACAGCCACAGGTAGGTGAGAGCTCAGAGGGGGAACCAGCAGCTGCTGTGGGTGTAGGAAGATGTAGGTGTGCTCAATATGCCTTTGCATTAGCTAAGTGGTAATGCATAATAACTTGCTCACCACCTAAGGGGATAAAACCTTCACCCTATGCACATACATGTACTAACATTGATGCCAAACAATGCTGACAACCTTTGACTTCCTATGTAATGACTGTGTACTCCTAACATCAGACAGACTCAGCTCTGAACTAAAACTGTTGCAACTTCTGGATTTACAAGGTAAGTGTTGAACCTGGAGTATATTGTGTAATAATATGAATGAATGACATACACTTGCAAATTGTTACTTATTAATGTAAGCAAGTAAAAGGTGGATGATTTGTACAGAAATTATTTTAACATGTGATAGCAGAGACTTATGTGACTACATGTTTCCTCTGTCAAGTTGTAGGCCTCAGGCATCAAAGATTCACACAATCATACCTCTCAAAAGTACTGATGGTCACCAAATGTACTCAATTTAGCATCATACTTTTGGACTGGAAAGTCATTAAAGAGAGAAGTTAGAAAGTAATGAAACATTTCAGTTCCAGATTTCACAACCCTACAAAATCATTAACAATACTGATGCAAAAAATGTTTGATTCTATCAACTGTCTAATTTTCTAAGACCAAAATATGTCAAAGGTACAATTAGCAAAACAACATCACAAACACAGATGTACTAAGCACTAAGTCAGCTATGCACCCGGAGCATCAGACACAAATGTTATGTATCCCTGAATCCAAAATATAGAAAACAAAGATATGGCACAGTTATCACCACTTGCACAGGGTGTTGTGGGGGGGGGGCAGGAAGCATAGGCTGACACAAAAGGTTGGTGAAAGTGTGTGAGTAAGAAAGAGAAACAGACAGATATTTGTATAAAGTAACAAATGGCCAGTGAGATAAAATGAGCTTTAAGCTTCATGGTTGAACCATGTTGTGAAGAAACTGAAAACACTGTCATCTGTGTTAGCATGTCTGGGAAGAGATTTGTGTATATTCTCAGATTAACTTGTATTGTATGCCAGCTTGTCTAATTGTGAATATGTAAATAAGTTTTAAAAGTTGTGTATTTCCCCTGTGTAAAAAGAATGTTTAAAGAATCTGTCAGTGTTTGATACATTTCTAATTGTGCATGTTTGAGAAGGAGATTCTAAAGTACTGTGGAGAATCAACTGAACAGTGAGTGATGCCATTGGAATGTTCCTGGGTGCTAAGTGATTATTTAAACAGCTGATTGACAGGAAAATAACTTTTTCAAACAGCTGTCTGTTATTTTTTTTAAATAAGACAATTGAGACTGCAGTTTGTCAAGTGTTGAGCAGTTTTGTGAAGTACAGTCAGTTACAGTGCTGTGCAGTCAGTGGTTACCCAGAAAAGGAAACTCACCAAAAACTGTAAGCCTACTTTTTGCCTTGCTGTTATGTATTAGATTAGACCAGTGACAACATTCTTTAGTTAGATTAGGAAAGCTTAGTTATTAAGATAGAGTTTTTTTCTAGAATAATGGATTCCTATCCTGCAGTTTAATTTTACATTTCTGGTGATTGAGTTCTGGTGTTTATTGAAAGTTATTGATTTACGTTCTTGTAATCATTTCACTTATTATTAAATGTTTTTTATTGCTTTACATTGTGGCTGGAAATCAGTGTTCTTCTTTAGAGATTAGAGAGTGTTTATACCTGTTTGATACTTCCCAGGTCCCCTCAAAGGCCTAGCTGCTCTGGTCATAGCTATCATTTATTTTGATATTTATTTTTCATAATTGGAAACCCCTTCAGAAGGGCATGAGGGCACTGTGATTGGTGGCAACATTACAGCATTATTTTGGGGAAGGGACACAGCTGGAAATCTGTGTCAGACTTTCCCGGAAGTGTTTGGATGTGTGAGATTTAAATTTACTTTGAGCGTGAGTGTATCAGAGATCTTGGACACATTGCTCTGAAGTGTATAATAAGAAAATACATTTGGGGTGGACAGATGATGAAGTGGTCTTTTGGAGTCATGAAAGCGCCTTATGTGTTTGTGTCCAATAAAATCATTTTGGTTTCTATACTTGGGAGTTCGATTTTCCTGTATTGTTTGTTCCTGCCCTCTACTGGGATTCAGCTTATACTCGATTTGCTTGGGTTGGATATTGTTTTTTTTTCTACAACTTACGTATTGCTGTCAATACTTTGCTATATAAGATTATTTAACAATGTAAGCCTACCAGGAAGCTCCGCCTGGGACATACTTGTTCTCCCTGAAACAGTAGCATTAATGCCAAGGACATGCTGTTCTGTGCTTTCCTGGGAGCTGTCTGGATCCCTGACAGTGGACAGAAACTCTTCATTTGCTGTTAGTGGTGGCTCTGTAGCAAGCCCCCCCGGTACCCATCTGATTATAGGCCATTGCAGCTGCTGTCCTCCATGCAGATGAAGTTATGTCAGTGGTGTTATTGCGCACATGATCATATGTCCTTCTGTGGCTGCCTACTGCATTCACATCAGCAACTTTCTGCTGTCAAATCTGGATTCTGCCTGCCATATCTCCATGGTCTCTTTCAAGCAGAAAGGCACCATCTCACCTAAAAGCTTCCACAATTACCTGAGTCGCAGGGTCACTGATTTTGGTTACAGGGATTGGGATGCCTGGGTGACATAGTCCTAGTTGACCAAAAACACAACTGAAGGATAATACACATAAGTATTACATAACTAAAAGTCTTGTTTCCAGATAACACTTAAATGTTATCATTTCATTACCCACTGGAGAAGCATAAAAAAAGGAACTGTGTTCATAGGTTCATAGGTTGGTACTAGGCTATCGGCCCTAGGGCCTATACAAGCCTAGGCATAACAATTCCCTGGCTATTTCTACCCACACTATTTACTTCCCTGGACCCCTGTCTAGCAGGGTGACTGACGTGATCCCTGGAGTGAATTTCCTTTCTCCCATCCAATCATCAAGGTTATTTTTGAAGAGGGCCAAAGAGGCGCTCTGCTTGACATGTATGGGCAGTCTATTCCTGAGTCTAGGGAGTCTCTGGGTCAGAAACCTATCCTTCCAGCATGTTTTGTTTATTGTGATGACAAGGTTTAGCTTCCTTGAGTGTGTGGCTCTGAGGGATTGGAATTTCTTTAAGTGTAGCATGTCCAACAGTTTTGGGTTTGACATAGCCTTGTATGTTAAGCAGAGATCACCTCTGAGTAGACAATATGCAACAGAGTATAGCTGGAGTTTTTTAAGGCGGACAGCATAGGGCATCTGCTTTAGGTCTGTGATTCTTTTAGTGAGGTATTTCTGTGGCCTTTCCAGTTGTTGCAGATGTCTTGAGAGGTACATACCAAATAGGGCATTGTATTCTATAATGGGTCTAATGAGGGCTGAGTACATTAGGAGAATCACCTCGTTTTTCTCTGGATGAAAAGCCCTTAGTGATGAGATGTGCCACATAGAAGGATTTCCTGACTGTTGTGGCAATGTGGTTATCGAAGGTGAGACCACTGTCCAGCTATGTCCCTATGTCTCTTATCCCACTTTTGGTGTTTAGTGTACTGCCACCTATGTGGTAATTCACGGGTACATGTTTTTTCTCAAAGGGGATAACTATACGTTTCTTGACATTGAGCTTGAACCCATGGCTCTGGCACCAAGGCCCTTTTGTAGAGTATCCACATCATTTGGGGATTCAGTAATGGCTCCCAGTTTGCAGTCATCTATGAACTTTGTTAGCCAGAGTCCCTTAGTGTTGGCCTGTACTTCAGAGAAGTAGATGCCAAACAAGAGTGGTCCCAGGACTGAACCCTGAGGTACTCCACTTGTCACTTGTCTGGAGCTGGATTTGGATTCGGCTACTTTTACAGTGTGGGTTCTGTCAGTAAGCCAGTTGGCAACCCATCGAGTGACAAAGGGATTTATGCCCAGCTTAGTAAGTTTATCTATGATTCCAGAGTGGAGGATGGTGTCAAAGCCCTTGGCGAGGTCCAGATAGGCTATGTTGACAGCCTTACCCTCGTCCACGGCTCTGGAGAATGATTCGAAGAAGTCAATCAGGTTCAGGAGACAAGATTGGCCCTTCACGAACACAAACATATTACATTCACACACAAAGCAAGGTTGGATGCAAAAGAAGGAGAGTAACAATAGCAACATATCCTTGTTTGCATCAAAACAGAGATGAAACTTTGCACCCACTCCCAAAATAACAAGCAAATTACACATTTTGCTAACAAACCATCAGTGAAATGCTAAACGTGCTATCAAATGAACTGTCCCTGAAATGTGTCTACAGATTTAACACAGAACATTCCATTTTAAGCTATTGCCAGTCATGTGTACCTGTGGCCAGCACTCCCGTAGAGATATAGATGGTGCATCCTAGAAGGCTAACTCTGCATGCTATTGAGAATAATAGAACATTTACCATTCACAGCAATAGCAGTAGCAGACTGTACACAGAAAAATAGTTGTAACATTAGCAGTTGTAATGACAGTTTATAAGGCTATGCATCTGAGAAAGTGAAATGCCCGGACAAACATGCCCATTCCATCAGTGCATGTCTAAGAAATGCATACAGATAAAAGCAGCATTTGCTAATGCAAGTATATATTAACAGATTTTAATTAATGACATTTCAACATATGCAGTATGGGTCTATATTAGCTGAACGAAAACTGGATTGCGCAAATCCAGTTTGAGTGACAACTAAAGCACGAAACCACAGATTTTGAAAGTGGTAAATAAAAAAAACTACCAAACGAAAACTGTCACTAACTGTTTTATGCAGGGGGGCAAGCAGCCCTGCACCCCCATGTGGGGGGCTGCACCCCCACATCCCTCTACTTAAATATACCAACTCCGAGATCACACTCCATTGAAATAAAGGGAAGAATTCCCAATGGCGATCTCCATTCATTCCTGCGATATTTCTGATATTCGCGCTTTAGGTGCTGCTCAAACTGGATTCATGCAATCCAGTTTTCATTCAGCTAATATAGACCCTGCAGTATATAGCTGAAAAATGCCAGCACACCTTCTCAGGGTCAGAAGTTTTCTGTGCAGCTATATCCCACAGTAATATCCTTTTCTGTGTTATCCACATAAACAAGTCTCCTCACTTTCAGGTCCCTAGCTACATGGTTCCTTTTTTATGTGTAGATTCAGGGCTGTGAGCATGAAGAATATGCAAATGAGGTGTGAACTCATTAGAATTGATGATCCAACTTACTTGACTCTGTGTAGCAGACGTTAACATAGTGCAAGTATTCCTTCAGTGTTTGCTACTAATGGATTGCAACTGTGAAGAATTACCGGTAGGGAAAAGGAAAACACAATAAAAATTTAGACTGCCCTACCTCCAGTAGGTGTGTCAGTCAGGTTAGACTTACAAAGTGATGAAATAATTGTATCAAGGTTTTAAATGTAAGTAAGCAGCACACTTTTCACAGTTTCTGTTCAGTAATGCCTAATATTCACTTCATTTCTTGACAACTGCATATTATTGCCATTTAATGTCCTCATACATTTTAAGGACAAAAATATAGAATGTCTTACAGATGGCATGTCTCAGATTACTGCTCAGATAAGACAAGAATGATCAACAAACATAGATAGATAAGATAGGGCTGCATTTTTGCAACGAAGAGTCATAAATGGTTGTGCAATCACTCAGTGTATTACATTTGAAATGAATACATGTACAAACAACTATCATATGTTTTGTTACTACTGTGGATGATGTTGCAGTTGATTGTATGCAGAATGATTTGAGTTTCCTGTTACAAAACTGTTTGTGTGGCAAAGAGGGGTAAGACACTGTTACTCTGTTCTGAATGTTCATTGGTGTGAGAGTTCAGATCCCGATCTGTGTAAAAATATTTCATATGTATCAATAAAAAATTTGAAGTGTTTATTTGATACATTGCTTTTCTTCATTTCAACTAATTTTCCCTTTTCATTTTATTTTATTTTACTTTTTTATGGCAGTGTTTGCATGGTGAGCAGCTTAGCACAAACAAGGGAAATTAAGAAACACAATGAATGGCAGACTTAGCTGTGCTTATCTCATTTGCATGACACTTAGCTGTAGCTCACACAGGAAGCAGACCGAACACTTGCAGATAGGGGGTGCATAGCATAAAGGTCAAAAAGTATACATTGTTTCAGTTTTTCTTTCCATTGTGCAACACTGCTAAGTGGCATCACAAGGCGGTTAGCAAGGTTCCCAAACACCTGCACCCATTGAACACCTGCAGACAGGATGCAGTCAATAATTGAAAGCAGATGCATTCTATTAATTCTGTTGAGCACCATGCAAACATGCTAAGTGGTGTTGCATGGCAGTTAAAACATAAAACTTAAGAATGAATAGGGAATCATGCAACTGTCATTTAACTATTCCTGTGACAATCGGTATAAGTGTAGGGCTGTAATACAGGTGGTCCTGGGTTCAACTACAGGAAGTGCAACATATTTTTACTGTTGTGACAGTCCAGTTTATGGCAATGGACAGAAAAATATACAAGTATTCAACATTCTTGTGGCAACAGATATAAGTGTAGGGTTGCCATACAGAAGGTCCTGGGTTCTAATACACGACATTCCAGACATTTTTGCTGTTGCTCCATTCCACATTATATTCAGTCCCACTTATAACACTTTAGATAGTGAGTTTATATGAATTATATGTATGAAGATAAGACACCCTTATTGGGTTTTGAGATGTATGGCTTGCGGTATACTGCCTGTTATATTTCTGTAAGTATAATTCTACTATCTGGACTAGGATGGGTTTCATACTTAAATAAAACACATGCAGAAATAAGTCTATATACATGAACCTTGTTAGGTCACACACATACTGGGTTAACACCTCAGACTGTCAGCTGTATTTATGAATGATTCATGACTATGTCTGAGCAGTACTTCTTCTGTAGCAAAGATGGAAAATCACCTCTGTGGAATAAAATGTTTTGTTCCTTATGCATGAATTTGAATCACACACTTAAAAAATCAATTTTATCAGTGTATAATGCCAAAACAAAAATGTTTCAGGTCATGAAATGTATACCACCAGTGCATGTCTGCAAAGTTAACTCACCTAACAGTTACCTTCCAGTTTTAAAAATTTATTTCCAACTTACATCAGCAAACACCCCTCAAACTAATGTCAGATGTCAGATTAACTTTCCAATTTCAAAAATTGCTTTCTTCACTGCTTGGCACTATTGTTCTCTGCTTAATATCGTGCAAACGTGGTTGGCATAATTTCTTGGGTTTGCGCACTACCAGTAAATGTGATAATAGGAATTGGAGAGAAATCATTAGTTGCCACTGCTCTATGTTTGGTATTAGACATGTCTGGCATTAGAGGGAAAGGTGCGCAGTTTAAGACACAGAGGTGGGGTGTTCATGAATCCATGATATTTACTTGACTCCTGGTAAAGTGCCACAGCCAAAGGCTCCTGCAGGGGGACTATTCTGGCTCCCAGTACAAGTCTGAGGCTTGGAGTAATTTGGCTAAGGCTATATTCAGTGCAACTGGCATCTCATGCACTGGAGAACAAGTGTAGGCACCACTTCAATGACCTACAAAGGCACAAGAGGGATACCCTTAACCAGTAGTTGACTGAATTTCAAACTGGTGACATCCCACAGTTGTGTAAGTATGCTAATAAAGATAATTTTTAATGCATCTAAAGCTAAATGTAAGCAAGACTGGTATGCATAATGCTCTTCTGTTCTTTTCTTTGCTTTGCACAGTTAATGCTGGCATAGAGTTAAATCTTCAGGCTCATGCTGAACATCTGGAGAGACTGAGGGAAGCAAGTGGTATGTATGCAGCACAACAGAAGTATTATTGTAGGTTTTAAAGTTAATGATATATATATTTTTTGTATTCTATACAGTAGTGGCAAAGTGAGCATACATATCCTAAGGCATGGTTAAGTCTGTAGCACAAACCAACTTTAGGAGTCAAGTGTAAGACTGTAGTCAGAGGCTGTGGGTTCAAATATCATGAGCAGCAATTATACAATACTGCATTTCCTTCGTAATATTACATAAATAAAACTCTATACAAATGGCATAAATGCCTTGCTATTAAATGTAATCAGTATACTTAGACCACACATATGTGCAATATATGCACATTGCAAGGATTACTTTAAGCAATCCATAACTGTAGCTTGTAGTTGATAGGACACATGCTTAAATACAATAGCTGAGATAAAAGAGTTGTATAAGTGTGATAGTGCATTGTATGCCATGTATTATGGTACTCATTTTATCTGCTTTTTTCTCTCATCCTAACCCTTATCTCTTTTTTTATTTTCTATTATGTGTTGTCAAAATGTCTCCATGTCATCCATCTGTAACAAATCACTAAATGCTTCATGGTACAGACAGGTAGACCAGTGTCAGTGGGTCAGTCTGTCCCTGCTCCACCGGCTACAGCACCAATGCCCAGCACATCTGGGACCCAACTTGGCACCACTATCTATTCTGCCCCTGTACTACCAGTGCCCTCAGGTAGCACTGCAACAGCAGCTGGTGCTGCGGTACCCTTTGGGGTAGTAGCGGAGGTGGGGATTTCATCACCCACTAGGAGATGCGAGGGTTGGTGCATAAGGTTGTGAACCACACCACTGGTGTCTGCCTATGCTGGATGGAGAGGCTGCTCTCCCTCATGTTACATAGGATAAGATGTCAAGCACTCCAGCACCCAGCAGAGTAAGGGGACAGTGATGACAGTCCTATGGGTGAGGACTAGATTCTCACTGTCTCCATGTTTGCAGGCACAAGTTTGTGTTGTCTCCACCCTCACTCCAATCATGGTGTTCTCCAAACTTTTGTGTCCATCACCATCCCTGTGTCTTATCATATTTGTCTTGTTTGTTTGCATTTGCTTCCTCACCTACCCAACTTACCTGACCCAGAAATACCAATGTTCCTTACCCAGCATTCCTCTCTTACCGAATTAAAAAAATGGGCACCTGTCCCAGAAAAGGAATAGTCTCATACATAGCTGTCCAATTTACTTACATGTCTTCTTGACACACCTGATTTGGTCCAATTGGCTATACAACATGATTGCGTTGTTGTCACCCCACTTTGTGGAGGCAACTGTCCAAATTCAGCTAATATTCTGTACATATTTTCAGTTTACACTGTTAAAGAAATGGATAGCTATGGTTCTTTCCAACTTCCCTCTTGCATATTTCTGTATTTCTTTCCCTTTGTTCTTCCCCCTGCTTGTTCCCCATTTTGCTACTTTCTT
Organism: Protopterus annectens; assembly: GCF_019279795.1. Classification (NCBI taxonomy): domain Eukaryota; kingdom Metazoa; phylum Chordata; order Ceratodontiformes; family Protopteridae; genus Protopterus; species Protopterus annectens. The sequence goes on from NC_056745.1 coordinate 941,263,957, forward strand.
ATCTACCCCATCTTAATACCTATAATCTGGTCAAATATTAGAATCACACACAACACATATAAGTACCAAAAAGAAAAAAAAAAAGCAATGGAGTCCTTCACTTTTTGGCCTCTATTTTTGAGAGGAGTTGGGCAACATGCACCAATGCCAAATGAAGGTAAATGGCTCTTCTGTGGTGCGCTTTACAGTCACATAATATATATTTTCCATGTGCAGTCTGTACTGTAGCATATGGATATGTGATTAGTGTACCTGCTACAACTGTCTTCCATTGACTTGCCCTCATCTGCTGTATATTAGGATGTTTCACCTGTCCTCTTTCCCTGTATTTATTCCTACAATTCAGCTGTGCATCCCTATTCAATACACATACTTCCTTTGACCATTTATTTCAAATGGCAGGCCATGTACCATTACAGATCATTTACACAACTTTTGTACAGAATGCCTGGAATGGGATTTTACAATACTCTGCACTGCATACGCTGTCCTGTACTGTGTGTGGGCTATATACATTGCTATATGTTAAACCCTACTAATCATTGTGGCATTTTGTGTAACCCCGCTAACCAGGTTTGCTCTGAGGTACACAGGATTGCTATCCATGTTTCTTTACATGGTTTTTTGTCCAGCAACACTGTTGCTGGTCAAGAAACCACGCTTATTTATGTTTAAATGTGGTGCCGGCATGAATATGTAATTAGCGCTCCTGCTCACTGTGCAAACATGTAAACTCCATGTGGACTTTGTTTGAAGCCTACACAGAGTTTATTGAATCCCAGGCAGAATGTCAGCGCTTATGTTAGTTTTTTTTTTTTGGTGTATGTATAAAGAAGTGAATTTTATAAGTAAGGACTTGCGTGTTATGTTTTGTTTATGTATTTAGCCTGCATGCTCTTATTATATATCATTAATGTTATTTGTCATGTAAAATTTGTATAGTATATTGATATTGTTATTTGTCATATGGAGTTTTTCTACGTAGGCGTCTGCTGAAAAGGGGTTCTTATGCCCAGCAGGACAATACAAGTTAACAAATGCAAAATAAAATAAATAAAATAGATCAGTCACAACTGAAAAATAGCATACTAGGGAGTGACAGTTAGCAATTCTAATCCCACTGTTACTAGCATACAGAAGGTTCTACAAACTGTTACTACATACATCCGGTGAAGTTGAGTACCACAGTGTACTAGTCCAAGGAGTAGGGGTTGGAATAAATAGGACAGTTATGAAGAGAAGTATTTGCTGCTGTTGTTTGCACTCTGATACTGCGTTGAATATTTTTCAAACTGGCTGTACAAGACACATCACTTCCCAGATGTTATGGGACTGCCTTTTTTTCAAATTCAGTAGCACGTGTTGCAGCTGAGCACAGTAGACAGATGGACTTTGCAAACACACCAAGTTAAAAGCAAACCACAAGAGAAAACAGGCCAACTAAAGTTAATACTCTTGTCTAACCAGTAGTAATTCAAGAGAGGAAAAACAGCAGTGCTAGCTGGTTCTCTCACCAGGGAAGAACCTGTCAGTCTAGTTTTCAGATACAGAATTGCTGCAGCTGGACTCTTAAATTTGAACTAACAAATTCTAATGTATAAAATAAGTATAGTTGTTATCTTCCAAATGTTATAGGAGTGCATTTCAAGTCAAGTTCAGTGGCAAAGTTAAAGGCAAGTTTGTTTTATCACAACCCAGTACAACATTGCCTTCCATTTCTTGGAAAGCCCAGAAGTCTTGTTATGAGCTGCTGAAGCCTGAATTTCATTTTTACAAAGCTAGAATACTCTTTTGAATCATATTCCTTCATCATACGTATAGAAATGGAAAGGACCGAAACAGCAGGCATCCAGGCTAATGATGTTTTTATCTCATGCATTTGGTCCTCAGATGACTCTACTAAATATACGAGGCACCGGACATCTTATAAACTTTGCAGAGACTGAGATACAGAATGAAAACTCCACTACTGGACAAAAGTTTTTAATAATACATTTTTGCAAGTCAGCAGCATGTGACTGGACTCCTAAATCTCCTGTAATCCTCTTTAATTTCAGTGAAACATCTGAAAGATAGGAGAAGCAATGTAGATATCAGCTGGTGAAATTGGGAAGCAAATCTGATAATCATCATCTGGAAGTTGAGAGGTCCTGCCCAGTACCTAAGGTAAGGGTATCTCAAGTCAATTATTCACAAGCCTGCAGAGAGTCTTAAGTTTGATCGAGAACGCCTCAAATTTCTTCTGTTTATACTTTTCTTTCTTTTGTTATCTGATAACATTTCCTTCTACTTACTACACCATTTCTAGGACCAGCAGAAAAGGTATACAGTAGAATAGTAGGAGGAGATGAAGGCGAAGCAGCAAATATCAATGCTTGCAACTTTTTTTCTTTAAGAAAGTCTGTATGTTGCTAGTTCTCCTGTCCAAAGTTGTAATTTAAAAGTTTGCACAAAACTAGCAACCTGTCCTTCTATAGTCTTTCCCAAACAAAAAGCATGCAGAGTGAAAACTGTTTGGATAAATTTGATTGTTTTTGCTGAAGTCTTTTTTTTTTTTTACATATTTTTGTCATCCGCTTATTATCCACCATTTCCCACATACTGTGCTGTTTGTCTCTCTCCAGAGGTAGTTGCAGGGAGACATTTAAATGTTAATTTACCCATTCCTGGGAAAGGTGGTTCTCCTGCCTTGTTACTGCCCTCAGTGGAGGCTGGTTCTTTTGGTTTAGACAGACAGACAGACAGAAATGAAGGGAAGGTGCAGCAGATTACTCACAACAGGGAGTATTTGCATGCAATAAAACAGGCACATGAGCTGCACAGACATCACTGTACACTAAATGCAAGGGATAGGATTAAGGGTATGCTATAGAGGAAAATGCCTCCCAAATTGAAAACACTGGGTATCCCTTTCTCACTAAGATCCCTCTGTCTCCTCTCCAGAGATTAGGTGTGGGCCATAGAAGAAAAACTTTCTCAATTGTTGGTACTAGGACACCCTTGTATTGGGGAATTATAGGTAGGACAAAGAGGAAAAGCCTCCCTTTCATTAGTACAGGAATACACTTGCCACCTTTCTACTTTTGCTGTGAAGACTGAGAAACAGCAACACAAAACATGGTTGGTGCACCAAAAAGAAGTATAGAAAACAGGCCTCCATCAAAAAGTACCAATACGTGCAGTTATGAGCATCAATTTCCTCAAAATGATTTTCACTTTTTTTCTTTTTTTTTTAGAAGATAACATTACTACAGCTGGCTATATTTTTTATTAAACTTTCAATGAAAAAGAAAACATTGGCCATGAGAGCTGCAAACACTGAGGTTTGCTGCTTTTCTTTTATCTCCTGATCTCCGGTTGTGCTTTACCTTCCATTTTTTCTCTACTGCTCCCAGAAAGAAAGTAATCAGTTGTCATCCACCCCATATAATCAGGAATATTCCCATATCCCAATTTCTGAGGGTTAAGAAGATTTGTTCCTCTGTTGAGGAGTTGGATAAACATAATGTGCAAATGGCAGCAAGATTTCAGGCTAGAGGTTATAAAAAGGATGACATTCATCTGGCACAGAATTTTACCAGCTCCAGGGATAGATCTTCACTGTTACATTATAAAGCAAGAGAGAAGAGAGATGCTCCAGTACATTTGTTTACTAGTTTTGGGAGCAACTCTACAGCTTTTTGTAACTTAATTAATAAATATTGGGGATACCTTTGTCTGAAAACAGGTTAGCCCAGTTGTTACCTATACAATGTACATTTACATATAGATTGGGGGAAACTATTTTCAACTATTTGAATCATTTTCAAAAAATGTACTGTTTTGATTCTAATGTGCAATATTCCATTGAAGGGACACAATAAGTGGGTTGTTACCCTTGTGGACATTGATAAGCTTGTAACTTTGTTATAAAAATAAAACATTTTCATCTCCTAACACTTCTCGTGTATTTGATATATGATGTATGAATATTTTTGCCTCTGACTGGGTTATATATTTGGTGGAATGTAATTGCATTGCTTTCTATGTGGGTCAAACTTCCAGTTTAAAATATGCATTTTGGGCATTTTAGTGACATTAGGAATTGCCGTATGTTTAGTGCCCTATATAAGCATACTCTTAAGCATCCTGCTGCTTCCTTTAGGTTTGCTGCTATTCATCTTATCTGTTTTAAGAAATTAAATAAGTTTGGGTGGCATGAATTACTTAATAAAAAGGAACAGCTTGGATTATTAAGTAAGGAGCTTTGTTCTCTCTGGGACGTAATGGTGTATTGTGATTGGTCCTTTTCAATATGGGGGTGGGGGAAGGAGAATAAATGGGATTTACTGTGCAATGTTTTATTTGCATTTCTTGTGACACTGAAGAAAGCCTTTGGCCAAAACCAAGATTTGCCTTTGTGGTTACATGTTTTATATGAAAAATTAATAAAGGAATTGTATTGCTGACATTGAGTGCAGGCCATTTTTCACTTTTGAGTTTTGTATTTTGGCCCTACATCTTTGCCGTACTTGCAAGAGTATTCTGGGGATGAAATTGTAAATTCATGCTAGGCTGTCCCCTATGTCTGTTATATACATAGGCCAATAGTAAACATTCCCTAACTAATATTGGATGGGTAATCATAAATTAATTCCTAGGATGGTCCCCATGTCTCTTATTGACAGAAGCTGACAGCAAACTTTCCCTAACTTACACCTTGTGTCATCAGGGAAATACTGCAAGTCCAGCTATCTGGAATTTTGTAAATAATTATATGTCACTTGAAAATATTAATATGATTTATATAGAAATGTGATACTGCCAGCCCAGCTATCTGGAATTTTGTAAATAATAATATGTCATTTGTGAATATTAATATAATTCATATGATTGTCTTACAAATGTAAGAGAACTATATATGTGTATATTAAACTACTGGTGCAGAAGTGTGTGTAAAGTACTGAGCTAAAATAGTAACCACAGTATACCCAAAAGAACAGAAATGTATATAAACTATATACCTGTGCAAATGTATGTTTAAATGGTAGAAGCTGGAACATACAGAGTTAACTTGCAAAACTTCAAGAAAATAAGTTGAACTTAAATGTATAATAGAAAGTCGTTTCAGTGCAGCAAGCAGACACACTGTCTAGAGCTAGAAGTTTCTTTCTCTTGTCTAGAAACAGAAATAATTTCTATGTTTAAAATGTAAAGTGTTTTTATTGTGCTGTGACTTCCTAGCAGCTGCATATCTGAGAGATAAGTATTTTTCACACAGAGATGATAAAATATTGTTGGTATCTGTTAGCCTGGGAACTGCAGGCAGGTGACAAAGAGTGATGTCATCCAAGCTAACCCAGCAGTAATGTTGATTATTAATTTAAGAACTCTCTCAGAGAAAGTCTGCGCATTTTGTGTCTTGTCTTGGATCTAGAAACATCTATTCAACACTTCTCATCTGCATTTGTCTTGCTCTGTAAGTAATTTAGGGCATAGTATCTTTTAGATATAAATAGGAATATAGTAAAGATTAGTTTAGATGTTTCCTGTATTTATTTGAGACTGTCCTGTAATGTTGTTTTAAAACATTTTCTGTGATTCTGAACTATGTAGTAACTATGTTGTTTGTATTGTCCTGTTCTTTTATTATTTATTATTAAATATATTTAAACCTTTTTAATTGTGGCTGGTATGTTTAGAGATATTTAAGCTCTTAGAGGACTTACATATGTATTTGGTGACACTGTACAAGCCACTTCTAAATAGCCTTGAAAGTCTTGGTCACACTTATTGTTTGGATAATAGTAACATTACACAGTAGGACTGGACACCCTTTGGTAAAGGCCTTATAGTTGCTGATAAGTAAGGGTGGCTGGTGGCAGCTGGTACTACCTTATAGTCTGGGCAGAAGGGCACATAGCTAGTAAACCTGTGCCAGCCCTTCCCAGGTGTGTGTGTGTGTGCGTGTGTGTGTGCGTGTGTGTTGTGTTTATATATCGATCAGATCTCAAAGTGTGTGTGTGTCAGCTACTTGGGCAGGGACACAAATCACTGGTTGTACAGAGAGGGTGCTGGAGGTCTTAGCTTGGCCATTTGGCTGAGATCTCAACCCTATAGCTGTGCCGGTGGGGAGTCTTATTGGGGATCTGGAGAAAGAGGGAGAAGCAAGCCCCATACTGACTGTGATTTCTGTGTGCTCTTAAGGGAAATTGTACTTTACTCTGTGTGTACTTGTCATCCTCCCAATGTGTATGTCCCTCACTGGTGCTAGTGGTAAGGATTGAGGCTCCTTGATTACTGGGCCAGTGCAGGGGCAACACACCCAACAGAAGTTTTTAACAACCTCCTAGCTAACATATTCCTCCTAACAAATATCTCCCTCCATTTTAGACACACATGTTACCAGGGGACATAATTAATTTGGGTTGTGTGGCTAGGCTTATAAAGGCCCTGATGGTCATTAGCCGAGTATATGCCATGAACCTGTAAAAGAACGGTCATTCATTTGTTCCCTACCCTTTTGTTTGGCCCTTAATTAGGTTATCTGATTATACCAGGAATAGGTAATAAAGTTAATTTATGCTGAATGTTTCAGAATGTCATTATCTGGCCTTTGCATAGTGGATATCCCCTAGACTTGCAGTGTTGACATAACATTTGGTAGAATTAGGTATATTCTGCCTCTAGGTATGGCATCATACTGGGTGTGGAGCTGGGCTTTACCTTCAGCAAATCATTGCCAACTAGCGGAGGTTCCCTGCTGCACTGTGCCATATGTTGTGAAATCTGTATCTTTGTTTCATAAGAATATTTTCACAGAAGAATAAATTCAGTTTTCACATGCTGTTTTAGGAACTGTAACATCCATGTGCGAATACTGCACCAGATGATTTTTACAATTGTGTAAAAGAAATTAAATATTTCTCTTGTCTACATTCAGCTGTTACTCTTCAGTACCATGTAGCACAAAACAGTATTTGTCAAATTATCATGCTTATAAACTATGAGTTACTCCCCACTTTTTTCACAGTACCAAATACTCCTTGTAAGATATCAGAGAACTGTGTTCATCAAATAATCAAGACTGTAATGCTGTATATTTCTTCCCCATGATCAATTTCACTAATGCATTTGTATGATCATTTGCTTGGTGGGTTTAATACCTCCTGCATATGCTGAAGTGTTCCATTGTACTGTATCATCCATGTGCAGTATGTGTAGTCATGTAAAATAAAGTGAAACATTCTTTCTGCTAATATATGGCTACTATTTTTATCCACCAGGTATCAACAGATAATGCTAGTGAAAGATTCAGTAGCATATGCTGTATGTTGCCACACCAGAATCATGTTTTTTTTTGAAGTAGTACATTATTTTTTATTAAGAAAAAGAAAAGCACAAACTAGAGCAAAGAATATGTGATTCCCTACTTCCACACAAATATGGCACCAAATGAGGTATACGGGTCACATAAAATAAAAAGAATCTTATTCTATTGGCTATGTTTGTCTATTATTCTCAGTATTAGGTATCATAGAATAGTGACTTAGAAAGAATCAGGGCCATAATCCATTTTGTTATTTCTCTATCATCTTTTTTAAATGTATTTGCTATGTTTTACAGGCCTCTGATGCTGTATTTTATGAGGCTGAATGAGTACAGCTTTCACCTGTGCAAATACTAGCATCATGCAACAGTCAAGGTGAGCTGGTTTTACATTTCAAAGAAAATGTTGTAATTCAATCTATAGCTAAACAAAGAATCAAGTATGGCATCAGCAGATATAAGTGAAAATATTTTTGTAGTATTTTTGCCCTAACTTTCTGCCTAGCATGAAACACTCTCTATGTCAGTTGTCCCATTCATTCTGTATACACTGGGGAGGGACAGAGCAGGAATTTCATTTATGCAGAACATATCATCTTCTTCCATGGGTGTTGTAACTTGTCAAGACTCACCCCCCCCACCCTGATACCAACATTCTTGTGGGTCTCTGTTCTGCACCAGAGATTCAGCTTAGGGAATGTGCACCCTGGGCATGCACTGCCAGACCTTTCCCCCTCAGGAGAGGTCAGCCAGAAAATCTATGTCACTCTTGTCCACCCCCACGCTAGCTGCAGCAGGCACATAAGCTCCTAATCAATCTCTGGTCACCTGAGGTCATAGTTACGGCTTTATCTTGTTACAGCAATATAGCTGGTTATACAAGTAAAACTATTGTTGGCAATGCAGAATACTGATTTTAACAAAAAACAACAAAACAGTTGTTTTGTGCAAGTGGAAGGCATCCTTCTTCCACTCACACTTCTGCTTCTCTAATCGGGGGGGGGGGGTAAGGAGAAACTTCCTCAGCCCCACAGTTCTGTGCTCTCACTGAATTTAACAGATAATCCTAGACATACAAGGAACCCAGTAACCATATGGTAATGTTTGCTGCGTATCCCATTGTAACTGGCTGTGTGAAAGCATTAGGACATAATGCCATGTGCTGCTTTCAAATGATCATATTTTTTTCTGCAGCAAAATATTTTTATTATTAAAAATAAAATGCAAAGAGTAAATATATTACCTACTACAACCACAAATAAACACATTTTGCAGTCATGTAAAAATGTAAAATAAAGTGAAATCTGATAAAGGGAGGTCCATCTTTTCAGCCTAAACTTTTTTGTCTACTTTGGGCTACCAAAAATATTATTAAAAAAACATGCATTCCACAAATGTGCCTCTGGGAAGAAAATCCCTCCCACAGACTGGCACAAGAAATAGTTTTTATAGTTTAGGAGACAGTCATAACACTTATAAGTGCCTATTTATTTTAAAAAGTCACAAGCAGCAAGTTATTTTTAACTGAGCTGTCATTATGTGCCAAAGAGTAATATCTAGAAAGAGTTTGGTGAACTTGATTTCTTTGTCCTCCATTTTCCCTAAAAAGCTTTCAGTATCAGGTATTTTCCCTCTTTATGAAAAAGTGAAACAGCCTACTGTTACTGTTGCTACCCAAGTGACACCACCTTTACCTCCAAGATGGATAAGTGTATATGAAGGATTTCAGTTGAAGTACTGACAATTTTTTCAGATGCTATTCATTTAGCTCCACTTGTGGCACTGCATCCAGTTATAGTAGCTGATGTTCATTATTAGAGCAGCGTTGTAGTTGTCTAAGCTGAATGGGCTAAATCCTGTCAAGGATGTGACAACTGGACAGTATTCAGAACGTTAGGGCATCTTTCATATACCCTAACTGCTGAGGGGCTCAAGGAGAATCACATAAAATCAGCGGTGAGGGCACCAAATATTCAGAATGTTCTTGTTGAAATATGCTCTACTTGCAGGCTTTGAAGAATTGATGGTCAGCTAATGCTTCTTCAAGACCAGGCAGATAAGCACCCTCACGGGGAAACCTTCAAAAAATTTTATTTTAAGAAAAAAATTATTTCTTAAGAAAAGTGTTATTTTCATTTGGAATTAAAAATAATGGACTGTCATAAGTGTCAGAAAACTCAATTACCTTCCTTAATGTTTTCTTGGAGCAATACTTGACATAAAAAATACTTTTATCCAATAATTTTTACCAAGGTGTGTAAATTATTATTGAAAGGGTCTGAGACAAGTGCTTTTGTAGGGTGTCACTGTGTATTTTTTGTAAAAACAGTGTTTGTTTCTGTTAGGACGTTCAATGACTCTTGCAGGATCTGCTAAACATGATTCAGGCTTTTTATTCTGTTCATATATGGGGCAGTCTATCAGCTCTTCATTTTTTCCTCTACCATCTACAAGAAAGAGAAAAACTCTACAGAGCCTTTGTTAAGGTGGTGTCTTCTCTGCCTCAGAAGCTGATGGGTGATTATGCTGTGCCCATATCTGGTTCGTCATACAACACATCTTTTTCTCTGGATCCCTCTGGTGTTGCTTCTTGGGAAGCCAATAAGGACCAGGGGTGAGACACATCCTCTGTAGCTGTTGGGATGTCATCTGTGTAAATGGGAGAAACAGTCTTTGAGGGGCAGTTGATGCTTTACCAAATAGCTGTCCTGGGGTGCCTGATTCCTCAAGTGCCCCTGCTTTGAATATGGCTGTTTCCAGGGCTGTCTCCTACAAAAAAAAAAAAAAGAAAGAAAAGAAACAGAAAGTTAAACATTTGTCTCTCTGACTTTAGAAATTGAAAGTTTATTAGGCTTTACTAAGGGTTTATTACAAGCTTTTAACTCCTTGAACTGTGATTCCTCACTGAGTAATAAATAGAAAATAATTCCTTCACTTTATTTTATTTTATTGACATTTGGTTACCAGGAAAGGCTGGCTAGGCCAGAAGTACCCATTTATAGGGGAGGCCCAGGGAGGAAAGCTCCAAAAACTAACATTAGAAGTAACATAACATTGAATAACACATTACATTGAATAAACAGAAAATACAGTAATTAGCATTTACATTACACAGTATAAAATAAAAAAAGAAGATCCATAACATTTAGTAATCAAAACAGTGATGACAATTAGTTATCAAAAACATAAATTAAAATAAACAGTAGAGGGTAAGCTTTGGTCAAGAATTTCAAAATAAGTAAATGAGACACAGGTAAAAAGGAGGTTGCATATTATATACTAGAGTATAGTATAGTATAGTATAGTATAATATAGTATAGTATAGGATAAGAAATTGTAGTAGGTGGTGCACTGGTACTAGGAAGAGGTAGTAGGAATAGTTGTAGTAAGAAATAAGAGTAATGAGGGATGGGGGAAATCAGGCCAGGGAGCAAAAAAGGGGGGATATATGGTAGGACTGTTGTGAGGGTGTAAGAGCTAAAGAAGCCAGTTAGGACTGGAACAGGAGCAGATCCAAGTTTAAGAAATCCTATACGCCGTGCTTGACTTTTATAATGTTAGGATTTGCTCTGATTGTTAAGGGTAGGGTTTTCCAGGTTTTAGCCAAAGAGTAGGAATATATAGGCTTTGTCCAGCTAATTTTTTTTTTTGGTTTGTGCAAAAAGAGAGAGTTGTTTGTCCTCAGATTTGAGAGGTCTTCTGGGTATATAGATGTGGAATAAAGTGTTAAGGGCAGGGCAGGCTACAGGTTTATGGATTATGTTGTGGGCAGTAGTAAGTTATAGGTTGCTTAGGTGATGAGGGAATTTAAACCATTTAAGGGAGTTCAGATGGGTGGAGTATGCTGAGCCAGTTACAAATTTAGCAGTTTTATTGTGGCATGTTTGTAGCTTAGTTTTTAGTGTGGTGTGAATATTGGTAAGTACAGGGGCACTGTATAGAAGTAAGGGTAACAGGTTTTGGCAAGAGTGGTTCTTGTGGATGCATTTCAAAATTCCCGATCAAGAGAAGAGTACATCTGCTGCTGCTGATGTTCTGAAAGATTTTATGAAGGAGGGAGTTAATTCGTGGGGGATGACCAGTTTTTTCAACCCTCCTTCTCAATGTTTGTTATATGTTTTAATTCAAATTCAAGATCTTTTTAAGGATAACAAAACAGTTTCAAAAAGTTACTGGCAAGCAGACTTTAAAAAAGCAATGGGAAGGAAGCATGAAAAAGGAGGGATCCTCCCAGAACCAGGGACAGTTAAAAAGTCAGAATGACTATCTATATGCCCCTTCTGGAATTTCTGCCAGCCACGCTGGCAATCCATTAAATCTTTACCAAAGTCTGGTTGTGCATTTTCCTGAGTAGTATCTGATTGCCTCATACAAATGGGGTCTGCAAATCATTCAGCAAGGATACAGATTAAGTGGGAGTAGGAGGCCCTTCCTCCTTTTCAGGTAATTCCTCCAATACCATTAAAATCAGAATTTTCTGTTTCCACCAGTCATCCAGCAAATGCTGTCCCTGGGAGTCTTCGAACCTGTGCTGCAAAATCAAACAGGAAAAGGATTTTACTCAAGATTTTTTTGTGGTGCCGTGGAGAGAAGGAACTTAGAGAACAGTTCTAAACGTTTCCTTTCTCAACGTTTATTTCAAAGTCACAAAGTTCAAAATGCCACTTCTAAGTTTTCTGCTAATATTAGATGTAAAAGGTGCTTACCATTAAATACAAGTTCTCAAAGATTTCAGATGTTTTAAAAGATTTTCCGCATCTGACTTAGGTTTCCATTTATCTACATTGCCTTTTGGATTATATACAGCACCTAGGGTAATGCAATTTGCAAGGCATTCACATCTTTCCATATTTGGAAGACTGTCTTATATTTGCAGGATCTTTCCCAAAATAACAAAAATCTCTTGATTGGGTAAAATTTCTACTTCACAATCTGAGATTTCAGGTGAACAATCAGAAATCTTCATCTTAAAAATGATATTTTCTATATCATTAATCACAGGTTTTGCACAACATTTAACTTTACTTGCCACTGACATTCTTTCCAATTGAGAAAATCCTGAATTGCTTGATTTCCATATATAGATTTCACTTCTTCTCAAACTACAATTTTAAAATTCCAATCCATCTATTTTTTATATTTGTATAAAGCATCCATATCATCAAATGTTTTAAGAGCATGCATATGTCCACATATAAGCTTTGCTAATTCCTCAAAATTCTCCCAATAGAGAATACTGGACATAAATTTCAAACAGGTGTGTATATAACATTACTACTAACACAAGTATAAATGCCAGGAATATTAATTTTCCTTTTACCCAACAACACTTTCTCACATCCTGTCAGTAAATAAGCACAGTGATTACAATGCCCACACCGTTTTATCTTACCTCTTCTTTCTGTATTCTTGGGTTATGCTCTAACAAGTCTTTCAGTTTTAACTTTTCTATAAATAAACTTAGGGGCCTTCCCCAAGATTTCTAATGTATCAGAAAATACCCTAATTATATTCCAGTTCTTTTGTGTATAATATTTTTAATGCTACAAGCATCAAGCTTATTGTCAGTTTTCATAGCTATAAAGTTCTCATTGTTCAGTCTGACATTCTCCAATTTATTATACAATTTATCACACATTGTTTGTGGCTTGTATCTGCCAACTCTTTCTTTCACCATACAATATATTTGTTTTCTAACCAATGTATTTGGATAACCCATAGTCCAAAATTTTGTCCGCAACTATTCATTTTCTTTGCAGGCATGCTGTGAAAGGCCAGGAAAGACCCTTGCAGATAGGAAATGAACCCTGGATATCTTCCAGGAATTGATCCAACTAAGGGAAACTCCTCAAATAGATCTGTTTTCCCTGCATTCACGACAAACAACCAAAGAGATTCTATTCCAGAACAAAACAGAACGTGAAAGCTTACTCATTCTGAAATCTCAAAAAGATATAAACATATAACATTTCATCCCAGCTAACTATATACAGTACAAGGAGGGGAGTAGGTGTGGCTACTGTGAAGATAGGTGAAGGCTGCCAGCCTAGCAAGATAGACTTTTGTAGATAATTCTGTCATTTGTAAATATTAATGTAAGCCACAGGCTTGTTCTCTTAAATGTGAAAAGACTGCATTGGATATTGAACTGCAAAAGTGTAACAACAGTGCACTCTGCTATAAGAAAGCTAAGTCAAGCATTTTATGACTGTCTTTGATGTCATAATTCGGAGCCGATATGTCTAGAGGGAGGCATCTTGCCTATTGTTTTAAGACCAGAGTTAATGGCTAGAATTTGCATGTATAAATGTCCTTTATTGGTCTGGTTTCTGACCAGGTGTAAAGAATGCAAATGTAGTTTCAGTTAGCCTGGGAACACCAGAGAAGTGTGAAGAATGATGTCATGTGAAGCAGCTCTGTGTTATCAATTTAAAGAGAGAGAATCAGAGAGCTCAGAGCATTTTGTTTTGAGAACATCCAACATCACCGGCACTGCTTTGCTCTATATATAAGTTATTTAGAACTGTGTTTTCTCTTAGAAATAGCTAGGAATTAGGGAGATTAGACTAAGTGTTTTTCTGTGATGTCAGAACTTTTCTACTGTGTTATTTTAAATATTTCTCTCTGATCTCTGAACTCTTGACTAGCACTGTGTAGTAAGAAGTATTGTCCTGTGTTTGTTTTATATATTATTAAATATTTTAAACCTTTCAACTGTGTCTGTTTTGTGTAGAGATAATTTAAGTTCTAAGAGTACATTGCATGTATATAGGGATACTGTACCAAGTCACTCCAAATAAGTCTTGACTGTTAGGTTACACTTACCATTTGGTAATAATTGGACACCCTTCATGAGGGTCTTTGAGTAGCTTATAAATATTAGTGGGTGGTGGCAGTGATTTCTACAATATAGTCTGGGTAAAAGGGGCACAGCTGGAGAACCTGTGCCAGCCTTCCCCAGGAGTGCCTGTGTGGTTGTATAAAACTCTTATCTCAAAGTGTATGCATGTCAGCTACTTGGGCAGGGACATGAAACACTGGTTGGACAGAGAGGATGCTGTAGGTTTTAGCTTGCACACTAGGCTGACAGCTGGACCCTATAGCTTTGCCAGTGGGGAGTCTTATTGGGGACCTGGAGAGAAAGGGAGAAACTAGCCCCAGACTGACTGTGATTTCTGTGTGCTCTTAAGGGAAATTGTACTTTACTGTGTGTGTGTTTATTATCCTTTCCCTTTATGGATGCCCCTTACTGGTGTTAGTGGTGAGGATTGAGGCTTCTTGATTGCTGGGCCAGTGCACAGGCATGACAGCTTCTACAACAGTGAGGAATTCAAACATCTGCTAGCATGGTAATTGAAACGTTTACAGCCGTACTATGTTCATCATTATCACTGCTGCAGTAGCCATTGGCTGTTTGTGTTTACTACCAAAGCTTATTGAGTCTGAGAAGAAGCAGATTTATGTGTGCAGGAGCCCCGGCAGAATGGTCTTGGAAAACCCAGTGCTGAACCTGGAAAAGAAATCGGTTATGCAATGTTTTGTAAAAAATATGTACAGAGGATCATGTAGTAGCCTCTATAATAATTCTAGAGTTCACACCTTCCCAATATGTCAACAAAGAAAACAAGGCTGTATTAGAATGTGCCTTAATCCTGCCTGGAAATATTTTACCATGATGGGAATACCAAATAAATATATAGTAAGGAACCACCAAATGAGATTGAATTAATACAAATTGTCATTTTCCAGTCCCATACTAGGAATTTCATGTCTATACAGCTTTCCTAAAAGACGTAGCACTGAAAAGATAATACCTGAGTTTTAAAAGCATGACCGTAGTATATAGAATCTATTATTCCTCTCATTCAAATTCTCAAAGAAATGATGGAGATAGATGACTAGATTCAGGGTACCCTCTGAAAGTAGTAAGGCTATATATATATATATATATATATATATATATATATATATATATATATATATATATATATATATATATATATATATATATATATATATATATATATATATATATATATATATATACACACACACACACACACACACACACACACATATATATATATATATATATATATATATATATACATATATATATATATATATATATATATATATATATATGGGAGATTTTTTTCTGCAGACAACCTTATATGTATAGAGAAGCAAAAGGGTTATCCCACCATGAATAGTTGCAAACTGGATACTCTCTTGCATATGTCAGAGCAGGAAACCAGTTATTTTATCAAAAAAATGAAAGAAGAGCAGCCAGAATAGTGATTCAAACTAGAAATAACTTTCCTAGCAAAAAGTAAAGATTCAATTAATTGTCACGTGTGACCTAACATATCAACTGTAAAACCTCTTTGTAGAACAGCTTGTGCAAAGTCTGAAATGAAGAGTATGATCCGTAAGCAGAACTGCTGAAATATGTCATACCAAAGGAGTAAACATGCCATAGGATAGTAACTCACACAAATGTCTGAGAACCAGAGGTAATAATCCCCGATAGGGTCCTGGTTAAAAGTAAGGCACCTACTAGCAAATCTTCTGCACCAGTTAACAAAAGATTTTCTAGTAGTAGGGTTTTTTGCATCTTTTACTACCTGTTGCACATCAACATGAAAAAAAGTGCATAAAAGGTATTAGATTTGAATCAGTTAGGCAAGTCATTGAAGGTTGTTTGGGACTGGGGTATATCAAACTTTCCCGTCTTTTGTAAGTAGATCAGTTTGTGAGGTAATTGCCCCTGGACTACCATAAGAAGGGTGAACCAATGTTTCCTGGATCAGATGGGAGTAACCGCAATAATTTTTTTTTGGTAAAAGAAAGAGAGATACTACTTTGATTTACCAACAAAATCTCGCAACACATTTGTGCGAGTGATTACTTATTCAACTTTAAATGTCACAAAATCCAAATTCCAATTGGTCACATAACCAAAAGTGGTAATCTAGGAAAAGTCGACAGTCAGCAATGTCAACTTTACCAAAACTACCTGGAAATCCGGTTATGTCCTACTAACTTTGAGATTGCACTTCAGTGAGGGAAAGGGTAAATTTCCTGATCCCCACCATAGTGCAATCTCCACTCAAAATGACTAATCCACAACAGCGAATGCTGATGTGCATTCACTGTTGTGGATTCAAACATTTAAAAATCGACATTATGAAACCTTGGAAGAGTGATATTCAACCTTCCAGGTTCACATAACTGTCTTCTGACATTTTGATGCTAAACCTACTGCTTTTCCTCAAGAGATTCAAAATTCTTAAAATGAGCAGGAAGCTGAAGGGATAGATAAAGGGTTTTCTAGACTCTGTAGGATACTTGGAAGCCATATATATATATATATATATATATATATATATATATATATATATATATATATATATATATATGTCCTCTCATTGTTGTCTTGTAAATTGTTGATCCAATTTCTCTTCACAGTCTTTTCTAACATCCTCTGATTGATTCTTATGGTTAAAATGCAATGTTTTTTATACTCTGCTAACTATCCCTTTTATAGCAACAGCTTCTGTTCTAGATTTAACTGAAAACTGTACTAGAGCAGGTCTTTCAATTATGATTCTCCTATCCATTTATCTTTGCCTATACTCTGATAACAAACCCTGGTACAGAAAGCAGTCTCCAGCCTGCAGTCCAAATGTCTTCTTGGCCTCATCCCATTTTATTGCCTTTCCCTCTCTAGTCATTTGCTCACAATACCTTTGTTCCTTTGCCAGTTTCCTATAGTGAATTCCAGCTCCATCTTGACTATTCTCTGTGCATCTACTTGCAGTCATCTCTGTCAGCAAAATTTCCTTCCTCCATTCTTGTGTTGGCTTAGTTCTTATAATACTTCCTGCCTCTTTATGAATATAATTTTTTTTTAATTTCTGCAAGTCTTTTGGGTTTCTAATACCATGACAGGAATGGGCCACATTCCTAAGTCAAAGTACAATTAAAGTTCATGAAATTAATATTGTTTCAGTCTTTGATGTTAGCCAGAAGTGCTCTTTGCAGCACCCGCAATGTGCCCAGTTGACTCCTTCTGCAATTCGTATGGAGTTATATGTATTGGTAACATATCTAAATATGATTGCAAATTCATTTTTATAAGAACTGCTGCTCTTAATACTTTTGTGACTGTCTAGGTATTTTTCACTTCTGTCATTTCCTCCTGCAAATCTTGACATTTTATGATTTTGTGTCTCTCTGTACGTAAGACACTGCAGTCTCTGGGTTTAGCCAATTCAATAATCAGTGCTACTTTATTCTGCTTTTCATGGACCACTATATCTGTTCTTTTCTGTATCTATTTGTTCATCTTCCTACCCATTTTAAGAATCTGGTTTTCTCTCATCAATTTTCTGTATGGCTGCTGTTATTCTCCTTAAGGATTTTTATCCAAAATCCCTCTCTCTCCTTCTCTCTTTATTTCTTGACCCTCCCCCCCACTTCATCATCATAACTTTCAACTTTGGATGATAACTTTCTGCTTATGAATATATATACACATATATGAGCCTTAATTGTGCAGCTCTAAAATATCCTTTCAAACCAAGTAATACTAAATCACTTTGATCTGTTGGAAGGATCAGCTCATCTCACTTAACCCCTGCCCTCTCCTCCTTCCAGATAAATTCCTTCAACTCTTTATTAATTATTACCCACAACTTATCCTCTGGTTGCTACAAATATGCCTGACCTGTATTTCAAACTAAAGGGACTAAAAATATATTCACTGCTTTTATCTTACTAACCATATCCATAAACAAGAGCTTCCAGTTGCTCAGATTTGTACTATGTTATGTATAGTCTCTTCCCACATATCCTTAGCTGCCATAACAAAAGCCTTTTTAATCTATACCCCTAAATACTTCACCTCTTTGTGTCCCCATAAATATGGGTATTGCGGAACAAATTAATTTGTGGGTACTTAATTTAAGGGTATAGCCTTTAGTTTAACTTCATTCATTTTATATCCTGAAAAGGCTTGAAACTGTCTCAAAATGTTCCACAACACTGAAATGTCCTTTTCCAGATTTATCAGGCACTAAATAATTTCATTTGCAAATAAAGCCAGCTTTTCTTGATTACCATAGCAATTGTATCTTTCAGTTTCTGAGTCAATTATTTTCTTTGATAACAGCTCTAAATGCAAAGCCAATAACAGAAGGGAAAGAGGACACCCCTGCCTGGTTCCTCTGTTCTCAGACAACTTATCAGACAGGATCCCTCCCATTTCAATTCTTGCCTCTGTTCTTTCATATATCCTACTAAATAACCTTATTATTGTATCAGAGAATGCAAATGCTACCATTGTCCTACACATAGAATCCTATCTTACCCTGTTGAATGTTTTCCCTTCATCAAGACCCATTACAAACAGTGGTGGTTCTTACTTTCTGTTTCCCACTGGATCATAATAGTTCTGTTCTATTAGTGTTGTTAAATGTTTGCCTGCCTTCCACAAAACCACAATGATCCATATCTATCAATTTTGACAACACCTCTGCCATTTTTCTTAGCTAGTATAGACATAAACAATCTGTAAACATGGTTTAAAATTGAAATGAGTCTATATGAAGCTGGATCTAATGGGTCTTTAATGTCTTTAGCTATTATAGCCACTGTAGCTTTCTTTCAAGATGTTGGTGCTACCCCTCCTTTTTAAAATACTATTAAACAGAACCTTCCCGACCTTTATCATTTTCTTCCCTCCCAACATCCACAAGGATACCATCCATTCCTGGAGAATTTCCTGCAGATTGATTATACATCACAATTTTTATCACATTTCCTCCTATCTTACCTGTTAATTATTGAGCTTCATCTACCGTTAACCTTCTACATACTTTAAGTCTTCCATAAATGTTTCCATATGTGCTCTTTCTTGATTTCCATATTTCCCTGCTTTATACAAATTTTCATAACATTTCTGAAATATCTTTAATACCCCTGCAGAATCTCTGCTTATTTTCCTTGTTATAGGCTCTATATGTTTGCCTACTTTCTGTTGCCTAAGTCGCTGTGCTAAAAGATTTTTGTGCTCTGAAGTTGTTATCAAAAACAGTTGCTTAACAGCAATCTTTCTAAACTCATGCAGATACTCCTTTATTTTCTATTTAGCACTCTACAGTTGTGCCACTTCTTGTTTTGTGAGATTCCCCTTATTCTGCAATACTTTAACCTTTGTCAACCCCCATAAATAATTCATTTTACTCCTTAACCATATCTCTTTTTCTTTTATTTCTATATTATTTTTAAGCTCCATTTTGGTTTTATCCCACTCACTAACTATAAATTCAGAAGAAATTTCTATCTCCCCTAATAACTCTAGAATAATTTCTATTACCCAATTCCTTAAATTCCTCTCTTTGCAAGAGGTAGGTGGGAACGTGTCAGTGTCTCATTTTCATTTCACAACCCTGCATTTTATCTTAGATTTTATTGGTACATGATCTGAAATAGTTGTTTGATGTGTGTCAAAGCTTTCCTGTGAAATATGATTTCTGTCTAGTCTAGCCCAGTTATTATATCTTGGTAAATAATAAATTCTGTCTGAGTTCCTACTACTGAATTCATGTCTTCCACACCAAATATGTTCATAAACTTCTTCATAAATCTACCCTCATGTGTTATATTTTCCCTCCTTGGTCCCCCAGATAAATCCTCAGTGTTGTAAATCAAATTCCAGTTTCTACCTATAAGTAATATTCTTTGATGCAAGCTGATTATTTCTCCTAAAATTTTCTTAAGCTCCATAATAGCATTTTTTGGTGGAATATAAATACATGCCAATGTAATCCTCATCTCTTCCCAGTAGCCCCTTACCACTACAAATCTACCATTATTATCTTTTTTTTTCACTCTTCTATCACTATTGGAGCTCCTCTAGCAATTAGTATAATTACTCTGTCTTTCCTTTGTCCCTAATATTGTCATGAATATCCATATTGAAATCATTTATCAAATTCACATGCTCATTTCTTTCAAAATATGTCTCCTGCAGCATTGGTATTTGACTCTGAATTTCTTAATATAATAAAATATTCTTACCTTTTTGTCCATACCTGTAAGACCATTTAAATTCCAAAAAACTATGGGTAGCATAGCCATTATGATAAGAAGTTATTGTTTTCACTTATTATACGTCAGCCATTTTGAATGTATGTTTCCAACTTTTGTATTACATGCACACATTAATGTTTGGTATGTTGATCTTTTCTATAGTTGTTTCTTGTCATCTCAATTTGAACCTATGTCACATTTTTCAAGACTTTTTGTTTTAATGAAAATCCTGAAACAAAAAAACTAAATGCATTTGCAGAACACCCCCTAACCTATTAACTTAGAACAAACACACAAAATTATGTACACCTTCAAATAATTAAGTTTAAACTTCCTGAGAGGAACAACTGTCCCAAATCAACAGCTGTACCCACCGGCATTACCTAACCTAAAATTAAGGTCACTCATACTAAAGCAACAGTTACAGCCTGTGCTCCTACTTACACTGATTGCTGTCTAGTCTTTTCTAGTACCTATTCCCCTCTCAGATGTGAAAAACAGTCTGTATGCTTTCAGTCTTAGGAAAAAGTACACTGGCTATTTTTAAATAAAACAAAATTATACACTTTAAATAAAACTAAATTTTACAGTAGGATGGGGTTTGACATTATTCTTAAGGTCTTCATCTTATAGATTCAAGGTGCAGGATTTGATTCTGAGCTTGGGCTATTGGCTAGGCCTAAAGTGGCCCTTCAGAGCAGTTACTCTAGTATTTACTTATGAGTCATTTGAATGCATTAATGTATTAATGCTGCTAGGGAAGCTGCTATCTCTTATTCACTTCCAGTAAATTCAAACTTTGTTTTTTATGAACTGCTTGTGGTACCTTTAAATTTTGCATTTCCCTTGGCAAACAATACTCAGAAGTTTCAAGATAAATTTCTTGCACCTGCAGACATTGCGTTTCCACAAAAAGGTAGAACAGAATGTACAACTGCCTTCATCTACAGACTTCTTAACCCACCTAACATTTGCTAAAGTAACAAAAAACAAGCTAATATCATTGTATATGCAAGACACTTAGCACTTTGCATGACATTCAAAATTTTGTCTTATATTTCAAGCCTACTTGCTTACAGAAAACACTTTTAGATTATGCAAATGGCATTAGTTCAGACATTCACTGATGCAAAAATAAGAGAAAAAAAAATCTCATCTCTCTATATATTATAATCAGTGTGCTTTTTCACCCCATCCCCTACCCCAGCAGCCTATGAGTACAGCATTTTCATTTAAACTTGTTTTTATCCAGTCTTTCTTTTTACATTGTCATTCATATATTTCTTAAAACTTAAAACTAAAACAGTTCTTGTTTACTTTAATATCTTTAGCACAATCAACAGTTACTGAAAAGAATTACAGTCATACCCACCTTTAAGATATTCCTGACTACGTACTACACAAATCTGCTATACTATATAACATTAAGGTTTTATCATGAAATGTTTTATAGAAATACTATTAAGAATAGGAACTGTTTTACTACTTAAGTAGAGTTTATGTTTTACAGCCCACTCAGAAGCTTACTAAAGTGAACAAAAGTCCAGTGATTTTCAGAAATGTTTTCTTAAAAAGCCATATTTCAGAAATGTGATTGATGCTTTATAATCTCACATTTATTCACTAGTTTCAGTGTTGCTGGTCTTCTTTCTGTTCTTCCCCATCTCCCAGAATCAGACTCTGGTTCAAGTCCAAGGTACCTCTGATTCTTTTAGTCAATCCCTGTACTTTTATCTGTCTCTCAAGCATTTTCTTTTGGAACATTGAAAAAGGTCTCACTGGCAAAGTCTCTCTATGAGCTTTATTGTCAGAAGAATGAGAAACGAAGTGCTCTTCTGTTTGATGGCTTATTTTTTATTGGATAAACTTGTTTTTCCTCCTTAGCTTGTTCTGCATCAAAAATGTCTTTGAGCCTCCAAGAAAACTACTCTGAAGACAGTTGGATACAGCAGCTTGTATCTCACACCTGACTCTCAGCATTCTTTGATTGCTGGGATAAAGTTGCTTCTCTTCTGCTTAGTGTACAGTGAATAATCATTCTCCACAAACACTCTACTTTCTCCAATTTTTTATATTTTGCCCTTTTGTCACAGTTTTGTCAAGATCAACTCTTTCTGCAGGTGTGATTACATCTTTACAAATACAAGTCTTTGCTCCTTTCTCATGACCAGGTTTGGAGCATATGCTCAATGTGCCCTTTTAATCATCAAATCCTGTTGTGGAATACCAGTCCAGTTGTTTATTTGTACTTTCATGCAATTAATACAGCCTATCCCTTCCAGTTTATGTGGTACAGCAGATAATTTCAGGTTTTCTTTGCATGCGCTGTCTTCTAACTGTACCGTTTTTTTTTTTTGAAACAGCTCCTCTTGAGAAGTTTCATACTCAACCAGCAATTTCTTCATTTTAGCCTCTGATTTTTGTAGTTTTATCAGTCCATCTGGATAACTAGCAAAACATTCTTCTGTTTTTTCCAACCTTGTGTCATTTGAGTTGATATATTCCTTCAGTGTTTAATTTATTGTAATTAGCTCAGAGTACATTTAATTTATTTTTTTCACTAAATTACTGGAAGCCATCTCTTGTACTAATGCTTGAAGTGCATTTTGTTGAACAGCTGCTTCATTCTTTCCAGTCAGTGTTTTCTCTTCAGTTTTCCTTGCTGATTTTCTTTCATGCTATCTATGTTTGTTTTTTCTTTGTTGGCATCCGGGCAGTGTACTTAAAAACCAGTAATTGTATTTTACTAAAGCTGGCAGAATTACTAGCTCTTATTTCTCGGTTTCTTTTTTTCACACTGGGAAACCTGAAATTAAGCTGTTGATCAATGTGCAGCTATTTTTGCCACTGGTACTTTTTTGAGGAGGTTTGCCTAGATACACTCTCAGAATCTCCCAGATTATGTAAGAAAAGATATTTTTAATTCTCCTTTAGATAAGGATTTAGCTATTGGTCCCTCTGCTGCTGAGATTATCAGAAACTGTGATGAAAGGGATAGGTTGATACAGGGAATTTATAAAGCACACACACATAATCTTCTTCCAAAAAACACAAACTGAACTGCAGAATAGTTGAAGCAAAAGCTTTACTGGTGCATCACCTATATTCATATTAAATACTGTCTATAAAAATAATTTATTTAAGACAAAATACCATAGTATTCCTTAATATGGAGGAAGATATACAAGCTTATTTATAATGTTGTTATAATAAACATAATATTGATAACAGAACAAAAAGAAGATAGTATATTATCTATGCCACATTTAAATTAATGTCGAGATTTAACCCCCCCCCCCCGGGTGTAAGGTGCCAAAGTTAATAATGCATTTTGTTTATAACCCAGTGAATTTCTTCACAAATTCTTCTCCCTGACAAACATTGGGCTTGGCTAATATGCTATAAGAAAAAGTGGAATCTGAACCACCATGGTATTTCATGAAATGTTTTGCTACAGGGCTTTCCAATCTACCTCTCCTAATATCTCCTAAGTGTTCCATGATTCATTTTTTTCACTGCCCTTTTGGTTTGCCCTATTTACCACTGAACTGGAAGACATCCACATCCTATAATATAAATCACCCCCCAGGACTCACAGTTATACTGATCCCTGGCCTTGTATAACCTCCCATTGATGTTAACCCCATCTATATTTCTAATCTTGTTGCACACTTTGCATTTACCACAAGGGAAACTTCCCTTTCTCCCATGTTCCCTTTCTAACTCACTTGTACCTAACAGCTCCTTCAAATTCATAAATCTACTATAGGAGAAAGTAACCCTCTCCAGAAACAGTTTCCTGAGATTTACATCATTGATAATGATGGGCCAGAATCTGTTCACTAACTTGCTCAGAGTCGCTGAAAAAGGCGAACATTTATCCACAAAAATTATTTTATTTTTGTCTTTCCCTCTTCCAAATTCCTGAACTTCACTTTTTCTAGTCAGTGGTCCCCTTCCCACTTCAATGTGAGCCAACTCCAGCACTTTTTTTACCTTATTCTCAGCCGCATTCAAAATACCTTCATCATAACCTCTACTATGAAGTTTACTCCTGACCCTCTCGAACTCTACATCCAACCTTGATTTATCTGAAGTGTTATTCGCTGTTTGAAAATATTCCCCATAAGGTAAGGATGATAATAAATGGGGAGCATACATGCTGTCGGCCTTGAGGAAATTGTTAACAACATTTGCCTTGACAAAAGGCCTAAATTCCACTGTTAAATTTTCCCCCACAAAGAATTCCAAATCCAAATATTGCACTGTTTCCCTGCTGGTGTAAAATGTGAATTCCAAACCCAAGTGATTGCCCTGCAAATGCAACATGAAGTCCTGAAATTCTTTTATTTCCCCTTTACAAATAAAAATCAAATCATCTATATACCTATTAAACATCATTTTTTGTTTATAAAACTCAGAACCATAAATGTATGCATTTTCAAAATAATTCATAAACATAATTGCATAAACAGGGGCATATGAAGCCCCCGTTGCAGTCCCTTCTTTTTGCAAAAAACATTTATTACCAAAAACAAACCAGTTATGGGTCAAGGAAACTTCCAACAAACATATCAGAAAATCTGTACATGGACCTTTCCCTAACATGCTTTTAACAGCTTCCAAGCCCCATCTGTTCTTAATGCTTGTATATAATGATTTGACATCCACAGTGGCCCAGTAATGCTCACTGGACCATTTCATACCCCCTATTTTATCTGAGAGCTCTTTCCCATTCTTAATGTGTGACATGATTCTACTCAAACAATTTTTAAGTTGGAAATCCAAAAACATGCCCACATTTTGCAGGTAAGCTCCCCTGCCAAATACTATTGGCTTACCAGGCGGGTTGCGGATGTCCTTGTGTATTTTGGGTATCACTTTGAATTTGGCATCCTTTGGATTTTTAATGTGTAATTTTTTAACATCTAATGAAGAAAGGAAACCAAGCCTTTCTCCCCTCTCCAAAATTTCCAGTAGTAGTGCATTTAATTTCTTAACAGGGTTCAGGGCAATACCTTATATACTGATGTATCATCCAAAAGGGCCATAGCCATGTTATTATACTGATTTTTGGTCAATATTACCCAATTACCCCCTTGTCTGCCTGTCTGAATATGTATTTATCACAATTCTGTCTCAACTGTTGTAGAACATCCCACTGTATTTTGGTTAAATTAAACCTTTTGTTATTTTTTATAAAGTTGTGATATTCCACTTCCAGTTGCTTACATAACACATTCTCAAAGATACATATATTCACAGACATTTTGGGAGGTATGAACGCACTGCTATATGGCACCTGTGGTATTTGAAATTTCCCATACCCAGTGACAAAACATGCACTGCTGCTAAACAAATCCCCCCCAGCATGCATTCTTCCTCTTCATGTTCCTCATAATCATAAATTGACACATTCAGTAAGGAATCATCCCCATAAATACTTGCTTTATCATATATCTCTTCATTTATTATATCACTGACATTTTCAACACATTCCTGAATTAGCCCACTTTTTTTATCATCAAAAAATACTTTTAAATGCAACTTATGACAGAAGCGAGTTACTTCCGACATTAAATCAGCCAAGCTAGGAAAGTGTGTGGGGATGAATTTAACCCCTTTATCTAAGAGAGGTTACATCCTGGTTGAGAATCAAATCTGACAAATTTACAATTTTTAAACAGTCCAAGTCATTTGCATTTGTAATAAGTCCTTGAGTTGAAAAATATGTCAGTTCCCCCTCATAACAGGCCTCTGCTTCATCTGACCCATTAATTCCTCTTCCTTGTGTTCCTCTTATTGTTTCTGTTGCCCGTGTTTGAATTCCCCTGCCATTTTTGCCCGCGACCTTTATGTGGCATAGATAATATACTATCTTTTTTTTGTTCTGTTATCAATGTTATGTTTTTTATAACATTATAAATAAGCTTGTATATCTTCCCCCATATTAAGGAATACTATGGTATTTTGTCTTAAATAAATTATTTTTATAGATAGTATTTAATATGAATATAGGTGATGCACCAGTAAAGCTTTTGCTTCAACTATTCTGTGGTTCAGTTTTTGTTTTTTTGATACAGGGTATTTCTAAGATTTTTTGGTACTTTTCTGTTATCGGGGCAACAGTTCTAATGAGTGCTTGGAATGTAAAACTAACAATGTATATGCCAGTAAAAAAGTGCACTTGTGTAAATAGTTCCTCCCACTATCCAGGTTAACAACTTTAATAAATAAATACAGCAAGTATGAACAGTATATTAGCTCAAAATCTTAACTTCTGACTGTGTCATTTTTTTAAACTTATAATGTAGGATTAATGGCGATATCTGTAGGTGTGCAGGAAATTACTCCAAGGGCGTATAGTGGGCAAAGCAGGCTTCTTGCATTTCGTTGGGTGCACTTATTAAATTACAATAGCAAAGTTTATTTATTTTTTAATAAACCTGAAATGCTTGCCAGTAGTCACTGCCTGCTAAATGTTACAAATCTACTCTAAAGCAATGTCATTTCATCCAACCACTCTAATTACATTTCTTTCAAATTTGTATCTTATTTCTCTTCTTTTGTATTCCAACTCAGAGCTATACCACCTGCACTTAAAACATGTTGTAAGCCGTGTCTACTCTATCAAACATTATCTCATTTTGTTCTTTTTAACCCAAAACAATTCTAGTTTGACTTTACTGTAGATTTTCCACCCTACTGAGCTGGAAGTGTATCACAGTATATCGTCGAACGGGAAGTTGGCCCTGTTTCTCACAGTCTTGTGACATTGCTGTAAGAGGCGTGAAGCTGGCTTCCTTCCAAACAGAGGTGACATCTAAGCTGCACGTTTACAATTTGACCCATGTAGGTTTACTGTTTTGGGAGCCATGGCAGCATCCTTGAGCCGCCTCGCTAGTGTTTTGCCATATTTATTAATCTGCCCAGCGACACTTTCCAGACAAGCCATGCGTGTCGACTTATATGCATTACTGTTTCTTCATACAGGATAGCTATTATTCAATGTGATGATCTTCTTATGGGTACATCATTTTTGTTTTTATTTTGAGAAAAGTAATTCCCTAACCACACATGATTATTTTTGGAAGTAAACATGATGTGGTTTGAAAAAAGCAGCGCTGTATCTTTAACTGCTTCCCCGATAACAGAAAAGTACTGATTTTTTTAGCTTTTCTTCTCCAAATTTTCTAAAGGATTCTCTAAGCCAGCACCCAGTACCGGCAAAAAACAAAATAAACAGTCTCAACAAAAATGCAGGTAAATAGATCTTTAAGAAGAAATGGGAAGGAGAGTTCCAAAAATATTTCAGGACCCCCCCCAAAACAGGTACAGTCCAACAAGTCAGAATATATTCAAGGGACCTTGTCACCCTCGCCCACCCTGGCAACCCCCTTTCCAGTCCAGAAAGTCTGAATCTCCACATTTCTCTTTGGCAAAATATACTTTCAGACAAATTGATTTTGAAAATCATTCATTAAGGTTATAGATAGCAGTGGGAGGAAATCCCTCCTTTTCAGGGGGTGATTCTTC
The DNA here is from genome assembly GCF_019279795.1 of Protopterus annectens. Taxonomy (NCBI): domain Eukaryota; kingdom Metazoa; phylum Chordata; order Ceratodontiformes; family Protopteridae; genus Protopterus; species Protopterus annectens. The sequence goes on from NC_056745.1 coordinate 941,291,899, forward strand.
TTACACATGACCAGACACTTTTATTCCCCTGTCCTTGAATCCAGGCTGCCCCAGGGAGTGATAAGAAATAGTTCCTCTTTCCCAAACTGGGAAAGGTTTTTATTCAAGTATGTTTCTAGTGCCAAAGCAAGAAAATGCTTGGAGACCAGTTCTGGATCTTTTTACCTAAATCTGTTTGTTATACCTCCCAAGTTCAAAATGATGTAATTTCACAACCTGTTACCTCTTCTTCCTCATTCAGGTTTCCCAGTAGATTTAAAAAGATGGTTATCATCCTATTCCTATTCATCCAGACTACAGATGTTTCTTAAGGTTTTGTGTGTTTGAATCACATTATCAGTTTTCTACCGTACCCTGTGGACTATCCGCCAAGAGTGTTCACAAAGAGTCTAGCTCTAGTTATAGCTCATTACAGGCTACAGGGTATCCATATTTTTCCATATTTAGATGACTTGTTTATTTTTGTAGAGTCTTTTTCAAAGTGTCTGGAATCTCTCACTTGGATTAGAGATCTCTTACATGTGCTGGGATTCTAAGAGAACATTCAAAAGTCTTTTTGTCTCATTCAGACAGGATTGTGTTCCTGGGGTGTCAGCTAGATACCTCAGTTCAAAGATAATTTTTACACAAGAACAAATTATATCTATATCTATATCTATTTCTAAAGTTTGCCACTCAGATTTCAGTCGCTGTGTGGGAATACCTCAGGATTTTGGGTCTCATGGTATCTATGACTCTCATGATACATCTGGTAAGAGTCTGTGTGAGAAAGATGCAATAGTTTCTGAAGTTACTTTGTTCCCAGCACCAACATCCCTTGACTTTTTAAATTGCAGTGCTGGGAGTTGTCAGAAGAGACATCATGATGTGGAGACAGCAAATATCCCTAAATCAAGATCTTCCCTTTTTCTTATCTGCTCCTAGGGTTGCCATCCCTCTGTTTTTTTTCCAGACTATCCAGAAATCAAACTGATTCTCTGGTAGTCCAGAAAACACTTTACAAACTCTGGTATTCTCTTTCAAAAAAGGAAAGAGACTATCAGAGTTTAAATCTGATTTAGTATGCTTTTTACAAAAGGCAGAGTAAATCATCAGGAAAGAAAAGAGACATCATGATGTGGAGACAGCAAATATCCCTAAATCAAGATCTTCCCTTTTTCTTATCTGCTCCTAGGGTTGCCATCCCTCTGTTTTTTTTCCAGACTATCCAGAAATCAAACTGATTCTCTGGTAGTCCAGAAAACACTTTACAAACTCTGGTATTCTCTTTCAAAAAAGGAAAGAGACTATCAGAGTTTGTAAATCGGCTGATTTAGTATGCTTTTTTACAAAAAGGCAGAGTAAATCAGCCGAAAGCAGGCATCAGGAAAGGAAAAAGAGACATCATGATGTGGAGACAGCAAATATCCCTAAATCAAGATCTTCCCTTTTTCTTATCTGCTCCTAGGGTTGCCATCCCTCTGTTTTTTTTCCAGACTATCCAGAAATCAAACTGATTCTCTGGTAGTCCAGAAAACACTTTACAAACTCTGGTATTCTCTTTCAAAAAAGGAAAGAGACTATCAGAGTTTGTAAATCGGCTGATTTAGTATGCTTTTTTACAAAAAGGCATAGTAAATCAGCCGAAAGCAGGCATCAGGAAAGGAAAAAGAGGGCGTTCTCCGCCACGTGATGTCATAGTGACAACTCAAGTGACACATAGCCCTTCTAAACCTACACCACCAACACCATCTCATAGCAACACTAAACCCTCATATGCGGAGGCCCTTAACAGTAACCTGCCCAAGCAACAAGGACCACCGAAGCTGAAATGTAAACAAACACAAATCACAACCAAAGTGTCACATAGCTCACAACACCAGTGTGCCACCCAACAACAGCCCCTAAGGCAAGACAACGTACCCAACACTTCAGTCATAGGTGACTCTATAGTCAGGCACACTGATGCCCCACTCACCAGGCTGAACAAGGAGAAAATTACAGTCATCTGCCTGTCGGGTGCCGGGATCTGCCACATAACGCATGCACTCAAATCACTCCACAAGTACAAATATGACTCTGTCATTGTCCATGTTGGAGTGAATGACTTGAGACGTACCTCCCTGAACTACATGAAAGGAGACATGGAAGAGCTGTTGGATCATGTGGCCCAGGCAGGTATGACCCTAGCACTGAATAACATCCTGCCTTTGCCCAGAATTATATCACAGTATAAGGACAAAATGATTGACTTTAACAATTGGCTAAACTTCTGGTGTCATTCAAAAGGGATCCAGTATCTGTCTGCCTGGGACGACATGATCGACAGACCATGATGCTTTGCCAGAGATGGTCTGCACCTGTCACCCCTGGGATTCAGGTTACTGGCTAAGGCTCTTGCCACCCCTATAGTGCCTTTTTTAGGCAAAGTTCAAAGAACAAAACCACCACCGTAACATGTACAAGCATGCAAAATCTGAAGGTAATGCTACTCAATGCTAGAAGGTAATGCTACTCAATACTAGAAGTCTAAACCTCAACATGCACTCTCTTGAGGCACTCCTAAAAATGGAGAACATTGATATCTATGCAGTAATTGAGACCTGCAATACCAGGCTACAACTCTTACCACACTTTTCGGCCACCAAACCAGGACTGAAACACTAAAGGTGGAGGAGTGTCCCTATTTACCAAGGATATTCATACCACCAGGCTAGTTGCCCAATACAATGCATCTGAAATTCTTCAGGTGCAACTAACACTAGGTAAGACTGCAATCCAAATTGTAGCTTGCTACAGATCCCCCACCATGCCCTAAGATTCTCACTACACCTTTCTAAACATACTGGAAAATATTAAGATAAAACCAAACACCCTAATACTGGGTGATTTCAACTACCCTGCCATTAACTGGGAAAACTGCTCATGTACCAACACCTTTGCCCAACGGTTCTTGGAATTCATAAATTCCAATGCCCTGGATCAACTAATCCATAGTCCCACCAGGTGCTCCAATATCCTAAACCCGGTCATTACCAACATGGGAAATCAATGCTCCACACCTATGGTCACCCCCTTATTGGTCAGGTCTGACCATAAGTTAATTGCCCTTGACATCCACATCCCTCCCTCATCCCCCAGTAAGGAAACCTCTGTAAAAAACTTCTCAAAAGCCAACTTCATGCTACTCAAGTCAGAAGTGACAAACTTCATGACACCCATTCAGACGGGAACTGAAAGTTCAACTGCTGAGTCCTACACTAAGGCACTGTACGAACACATCCACTCGTGCATGGATCATGCCATCCTAAATAGAACCAAGATGCTCTCCTCCAAAAAAAGGAAGCCAAAGAGGAAAATCCCAGGATGCAAAAAACTCCCTTACCAGCCTCAGTAAGAAGCTGAGATCCCTCATAAAATCCTCCAAAGCTAGTTACGAAAATAAAATTGCCAAAGATTCCAAAGACATCACAAAGGCATTCTATAGCTATGTCAATAATCTAAATGGCAATGCTCAGATCTGCTCTGAGCTGCAACAGAATGGCATTAAATATATTGATCCTAAGGATATTGCCAGTATCCTGGCAGATCGATTCAGTGCCAACTTCACCCCCCTCTCATCCCCTAAAAGGCCCATCTCAATAACAAAAGATTGCCAAATTCCAGTAATAACGGCCACACAGGTAAAAACCGCACTCTCCAAAGCTAAGAATATAGCATTCATGAGACCAGATGACATCCTGGGCTGTGTAATACATGAACTACAAAATGAAATGGCACCTCACCTAAGTGTCATGTTTAATCATAGCCTCGCCTCAGGCTTTGTGCCCACTGAGTGGCACAGCTGCAGTTATCCCATTCCACAAGGGGGGATCCACCTTGGATCCAGGGAACTACTGCCCCATCAGTCTGACAAGCCTGATCTGCAAGGCCATGGAACGTATTATCATGGAACTTATAAACAAAGACACTGGCTACCTTCAAACAATGGACCACAACCAGTTTGGGTTCATAAAGGGCTGATCTTGTCTCTGGAACCTGATTGACTTCTTCGAATCAGTCTCCAGAGCTGTGGATGAGGGTAAGGCAGTCCCCACAGCCTATCTGGACTTCGCCATGGCTTTCAACACCATTCCCCACTCTGGAATCATAGATAAACTTACTAAGCTGGGCATTAATCCCTACGTCACTCGATGGGTTGTCAACTGGCTTACTGACAGAACCCACACTAAAAGTAGCCAACTCCAAATCCAGCTCCAGACAAGTGACAAGTGGAGTACCTCAAGGTTCAGTCCTGGGACCGCTCTTGTTTGGCATCTACTTCTCTGAAGTACAGGCTAACACTAAGGGACTCTAGCTAACAAAGTTCGCAGATGACTGAAAACTGGGAGCCATAATTGAATCCCCAAATGATGTGGATATTCTACAAAAACAGATATTCTTACAGAAACAGATGTTTGGTGCCAGAGCCATGGGCTCAAGCTCATTGCCAAGAAATGTATAGTTATCCCCTTTGGGAAAAACATGTGCCCTTGAATTACCACATAGGTGGCAGTATACTAAACACCAAAAGTGTGATAAGAGACTTAGGGACACAGGTGGACAATGGTCTCACCTTCAATAACCACATCACCACAACAGTCAGGAAATCCTTCTATGTGGCACACCTCATCACTAAGGGCTTTTCATCCAGAAAAAAGGAGATGATTGCCCCACTGTACTCATCCCTCATTAGATCCATTATAGAATACAACACCCCATTTGGTATGTACCTCTCAAGACATCTGCAACAACTGGAAAGGCCGCAGAAATACCTCACTAAAAGAATCACAGGCCTAAAGCAGATATCCTATGCTGACCATCTAAAAAAAATCCAGCTATACTCTGTCACATATCGTCTACTCACAGGCACTCTCTGCTTAACATACAAGGCCATGTCAAACCCACAGCTGTTGGACATGCTACACTTAAAGAAATCTCAATCCCTCAGAGCCACACACTCCAGGGATCTAAACCTTGTCATCACAATGAACAAAACATGCTGGAGGGATAGGTTCCTGACCCAGAGACTCCCCAGACTCGAATAGACTGCCCATACATGTCAAGCAAAGCACCTCTTTGGCCCTCTTCAAAAGGAACCTTGACGATTGGATGGGAGATAGGAAATTCACCCCGGGGATCATGTCAGTTGACCTGCTAGACAGGGGTCCAGGGAAGTAAATACTGTTGGAAAAAATAGCCAGGGAATTGTTATGGCTAGGCTATACAGACCCTAGGGCCGATAGCTTAGTACTAACCTATGGACCTATGAACAAAATGGGCAGAACGTGGTGGGCAGAGAGGGTGGGATGGGCAGGGTTACTGGTGATGCAAGGGGTGTGGCCTTACTCCGGTTTTAGCCACAACGAAAGGTGGCAACCCTATCTGCTCCAAAGCTGTCAGTCAATACAAGCATTTTGGACTTTGCTTCAGTAGCAGTTTCAGGAGGGATAAAAGTGCAAGGTGTGTGTAACACCAAGAACAGAGGAAAGCACATAAATATAAAACAAATGCTTGGCCTAACCAAAGCACTCAACTCTCTGAATGATCTTTGGTCCCCTGGACCTCTTCAAGTTGTTACAGACAGTTCTACAGTCATGTACTACATCAGCAAGCAAGGAAAAACCAGGTCATACCTCCTTAACAAGCTAGTCTTGTTAGCTTGGGATGTAGATTCACAGCACAGTTTCACTCCATATGCATCCTGTAACCCGTCAGAGCAAAACTTTGTGTTAGAGAAGCTGAGCAGGACAAGGGCAGACAGTCATAAATGGAAACTAGATTGGTGGTTTACAGGACTTGATCATTCTGTGGGGAGTTCCTCAAGTAGATTTATTTGCCTTCTCTCTGAACAATCAGCCTGCAAAATTATGCTCTGTGACTCCATACAAGAAGGCCTGGAAGAAAGATGCCTTTTACTTTACTTTCTATGGACAGGAATGCTTCTGTGTGCTTTTCCACCCTTTCCACTGATATCCAGGATATTTCTGAAGATTCAGAAGGACTCCCTCAAGGTCATTTTGGAGCCTTCCTTCTGGCCCAGGCAACAGTGATTCTCCCTTCCTTTGGCTATGACCAATGGCAATTACTAGAAGCTTCCTTACAGAATGGATCTACACACACACAAGATTAGGGGTGTTTAATACAATCCAGCACCAATCAACTTCAACTAACTGCCTGGGTGATAGAGGCTTAATTATTTTTAAGCAGATGTTTACTGAAGACGTGCAGCAGCTACTAATGGAGGCAAGAAAGACACTACTAGAAAATCATATATTAGAAAATGGAAAATGTTTTGTAGTTGGTGCAACAACATAACTAGCGCCCATTCAGGGTAAGCTGTTCTCTGGTTTTACAATATTTGTGTGAGTTGCTATCCTATTGCCTTTAATTCTCCTCCTTCAAACTTAATTTATTGGCCATTTCAGCATGACTGCCAATGAATCCTCCTCTCTCAATGTAATCTCATGTCAAAATGTTTTTGAACTGGGTTTTGGATTAGAGGCCTCCATGAAAACTGGTGCTTCCCTTAAGATCTTTATTTTGTGTTACAGAAGCTAACACCTGTTTCATTTGAACCAGCTAATATGACTGACTTGAGGTTCTTAACATAGAAATCTGTTTTACTGATTGCTTTGATTTCTGCAAGAAGAGTATCTGAGTTGCAAGCTGTTATGGTGAGCCAACACTATCTCACTTTCCACACAGTTAGGGTTTCTTTAATAACTAATCCTTGTTTTATGCCTGAAGTGGTATCCGAGTTTAATTTAAACCGCACTATCCATCTCCATGTTTTCTTTCCTGAAACTAAAAATGAGTGAGAAAGGTTACTCCATATCTTGGATGTCTACAGACAACTCAGGTCCTGTCTTGACAGATGTAAATCTTTCAGATCCTTGGATTAGTTGTCCATTTCTTTTGAAGTTAGGAAGAAGGAAGAAGGGACAACTGTGTCAAAACAGGTTATTTCCAAATGGTTGTCTCAGGCTATTACCTTTTATTATCCTCATCACAACAAAACTGTTTCAGGCACGGTCAAGGCCACTCTACCAGGGCCTTGGCTTCTTCAATTGCTTTTTTTGGAAAGGGTTGGATTCTAGAAGTATTCTAGAAGCAGAAACTTCATCCTTTATACATATATTTGCAAGTGTGATTCCTTCTATATGTCTAGATCAGGCTTTGGTATTACTATTCTCCTAGGTCTCCAGGACCCTTCCGCCTCCAAAATGCAGTAAGCTAAGGTAATCTATCCATACAGCTTAGACTACTGCATCAGTGATCAGTATGAAGAACATGGTACAGTTCTGCAAATACACTTACCATAAGAGTGGATGCAGGAGTGATCACTGCTGCAGTAACTGCTTCCTCCTTCCCTCTCCCTTGTTTTTTGGTATTTTGTTTATGCCAGGGTGTGAATACCTATTGTTTGCTGTTCCTAGCATTGCTCTTTCAGGGTTCAGCATGAAAGTTCTGAATGTCTTATTGCCCAAACCTATCTTTTTAGTCAGCTTAGCTATAGCTGACTGACAGTATGGGTGGGTGGAAATTGCAATGAAGCTTTATAAGCTGGCGAACTGCTATATTTATGGTAGGAAATTATCTATATAGCTAAGACTGATGCAGCAGTGATCATTCAAACATGTAATGTTTTGGTAAGTTTACTTTGACATCTGTACTCCCTATCTCCCAAAATACATTCCTGTACTTGGGTTTCTGGCAGTGTGGATGGATACTCTGCCCCTATATCAGTGGATTGGCTTTATATCGCTAGTGTTTAATGTTCATTATAATACAGATGCTAAATTTTGAGCTGTTTCTAGGTAGCATCATATTATGGGCAGCAGTAGCAAATTATCCTCAGATAACATTGCATATTGTCCATCACAGTGTCACTAAAATTAACTTCACTCTACCTAGAGAACTGCCAGAATGGCCATCTATACAAGGATGTGGTCTGGCATACTCTTTGTACTAACTGAGCAATGTTCTTTTCTGAATATGTCTAATAAGCTTTGTGACTTACTGAGGCTAGAATAGTTCTAACACTTTCTGAACTAATGTGTGCCCCACAGATCTGTGCATAACTTGATCAGAGGTAGGATTGTTTCTTTACAAGCAGCCGTTGTTACAGGTATAGGAGACAACAGCTGGACATTATGCATATATTTGCTAAGCACATAGGAAAGCAACATCTGGAGAAATGTTTATACTTAAACAAAAAACACACTTTAAACAGAATCACAACTGCCAGAATTCCAAAAAGTGGTTTAACTCTTTTGTACTTTATTCAAAAGGACTTCTTCAGAAATAAATTAACTTTAGTTGTTCATACCATTAAATACAAAATGTTCCTCCTCTAATTAATATTACAACCAGTAACATTTATTTTAACTCATGCATTTTAAAAAACGTAACATTTAAATCATTCAAGTGAAGGGGAAGCGGCATGCAACCTTAACTACCATCAGGGCTGGCCTTAGGTGAACTGGCACCATAGTTGAAAGGCTCATGAGGATCAGGTTATTTTCACATAGATAGTTATAGCCACTTCTGCGAAGAATTCATATGTCTGGTTGTGGTAAAAGAGTATGGCCCTGTAATCTGTTTCACTTTTGCTACAGACAGATACCACACATTGAAATGTTCCAACTTGCTTCACATAAATCACATTAGTGCAGCACAGCCAAAGTAATAAGGAAACACTCGTCTGGCCAAGTCTGCTGTGAATATCGCCACCTCTACACCTTTACACTGACAAAAAAGTACTACCAATCGGCACGCTTTGTTAATGTATATAATCTCATGCTAGTAGTTCAGTAGCTTAGCCTGTGCAACTTAGCCGTACCAAACCCTTCCCTCCTGCTGACCTCTTTCCTCATGGTCATTCTTCATTTTTCTACTTGTTTCACTACTGTCCCACTAGCTACTCTAACTAACCTCCCCCAACCTGGCACTCTGCTTTCCACTGCCCATAGCCTCTCTCATTTACATCATAATTCTGATTACTAAACAGCTGTAAGTATAGTATTACTAGCAACTCTGCTTAGCAGAGCTTCTCCTAACTGATTGTTTTTTGTTCTCTAGCTGGTCTCTCAGAATCTGTTCCAGCCCACTCCATTTGCCCTCGCTTCACTCAGGCTCACCCCATTCTCCTACCCTCCCCCAAATTCCACCACCCCACTACACCTATATTTAACTGTACATAACCACTCTCACCATCCTCTATTCACCTATTACATACTACTACACATCATACTCCAACTTACACTATATCCTCCTAACAAATTGAATCCTCCCACTTTCATCTTCCATTCACTTCTACATACATTTTTATACCTTCATATAATTTCCTCAAACTGCCCTTCCCACAAACACTGATATTGATTATAACCTACTACCTCCCTATCCTCACTACTTTATCACTCTCTATTTCTATCCACTACCCCTTCTGTTGCCTACTACTCTCACAAAGTCACTTCTGTGACATCCTCACTTCTTCCATTAATACAACTTATGCCACATCCCTTCAGCTGTGTTTCAATAACCAGTACACCCCCCTTGCTACCTATTCACATCTATCAGTCCTGAGCCAAATAAGCTTTAGTCTCTGCCAGCACCATGCCTTCTGCTACCCACATCTCACATCTAAACATTTCTAATTTTTGACACACTTAGCTTGTCTCTCCTTATTTTTGCTAACCATCTAACCTCTTATCGGCACCAAATATGCAACTATGTTAAGTACTACATCAACACTTATCCTTTTCCCATTCCATCATCTCACATCAACACTGAAATTGCCTCACAGCTCTATAACACTCTTATATCACATACTTCCCATACAAATGCCTCCAACTCCAGTCAACAACACTAATATCCCTTTGGTATAACAAGCTTCTCTCTAAATTCTCGAAAGCTCTAATATACTTTAATTCTAAATTCTAAATAAATTTTTAATTCCAAATAACTTCATCAGTCTTTACAGATTCTCCCAGGTTATTCAAACCCCATCTAGAATTGACAAGACTTCCAAAAGAGAATCAGTACTGGATTGGATCTTCACCAACAAACCTTCATTAACCTTTCAATCCATTTGCCTTCCCAATAACTTAAGTGACCATCTCCCCACCTACTTAATCAGATATCATCTTAACCCCCACAGGCAAACTTGTTTTCACCTAATACATAACAAAAAGAGCTTTAACCTACAAATATTAATCACACTTTTACAGAACTGTGATTGGACTCCTCTAAAAACTCTTCCCCTAGACTCTGCTGTACATTTCTTTAACACCACTTTCCTTGATATTTTAAATAGGCTAGCACCCTGTAGAACTGCTAGAATGATATTGCACTATGCTCCATGGCTAAGAAGTGACACAAAAAAAACTATTAAAGGAGAGAGATTATGCATGGATTCTTTGGCACAAAAACAAAATTCAAACCAACCTAGACAAATATAAACAACTTAGGAACAAAGCAAAATCCCAAATTAAACTTGGCAAAAAGACTTTCTATTCTGCTGCACAGCAACAACATTGCAACAACTGCAAGAAATTCTGGAGCACATTAAGTAAATTCCTTTACCTAGTGAATACATCCACCTCCACCCCTACTACCACTTCCAACACCAGCAGCTTAGCCACTCAATGTAATGCTTACTTTACAGATTCCATATGATCACTCATCAAACACCAACTCAACTCTCCTCCAGCTATTCCATTACCATCTAGTAATACTAGTGACACATTCACCTTCAAAGCGTTTGCTACTTTCACTATAAAAAAACTTCCCTCTAAACTTAAACCCACTGACCTGGCTACAGATGGTCTACCTACAGATTTCCTAAAAATAGCAGTTGACGCTATTGCCTATCCCGTCACTTTATTGGTCAACTGCTCTGTCTCTTAATCTGGAAAATATCTTATATCATCCCCCTGCGCAAAGGGGGTAACTCTACTGAGATCTCTAATTACAGGCACATTGCTATCTTATCACCTCTGTCCATAATTCTAGAAAAATGTATTGACTTGCATCTTCTAAACTACCTACTAACCAATCACCTCTTATCTCATGCTCAGCATGGATTCCACCCACACTATAGCATGACAACTGCCTTCCTAAGCTTCACAAATACCATTAATCAACACAGAAATAACGGACAACTAGTTTCCTCTGTCTCCTTATATCTCTCCAAAGCCTTTGATATGATTTCCTATCAGAAACTACTTGATGAACTTGCCACCCTAAAACTTAGCCACTCTTCTCTCACTTGGTTCCATAGCTACTTTTCTGGGTGGCAGCAAGCCAGCAAATGACACTTAGAATTGTCCTCCATACTTCTGGTCAACCTGGGAGTTCCTCAAGGTTTTAGTCTGGGCCCCCTACTATTTAGTATTTTCACCAATTGTCTCCATTCATCAACCCCCCCCCGCCTCAGTTATACAATGTGCAGATGATTTGACTGTTATCTGTGCAGCACCCTCCTTAAAACAACTTGTTTCCACAACTCAACAGTCCTTCTCTGCTGTTGAATCATGTCTCCGAATATCAACTAATTCTGAACCCCTCTAAGACTAAGCTGATGCTCTTTTACCCTGACAAACCACGCAATTCCCCATGCCATTCCAAATACACTCCTCCAACAACACCACAATATCAGCCATCACACAAACAAAACTAGTAGGTGTACTAATGGACAATAATCTGAAATTCAATTTACACCTGTCACAGTCCATTAAGAAAACACACATAAAACTCGGTTCACATTCGATTCACACCTACCACAATCCATTAAGAAAACACACATAAAACTTGGTTCACTGTATAGAGTAAGGTCCTTCCTAACTAAAAACACTAGACAGGAGACATTGTGTACTCATCTACTGTCCACCCTATTATACGGTTCTCCTATCTTCAATAACTTGAGTAAAACTGACCTTTGCAAATTAGAAAGCTGCTATAATAAGACTGCAAAATTTGCCAGCAACACACCACATAGATCTCACCACTGCACTGCCTTACATCAACTAAACTAGCTAGAACTTCTCAACCACCTGACTTATACATATCTAACCTCTGCTCACAGAATAGTACAGCACCCTGATAAAATCCTCACCCTTCAAAGTCTGCTCGAACCTTATACTAAAACTTGCCTCCTCTGTTCCTCTAACAAATCCTTATTACAAGTCACTAAATCCAACAATAAAGCTGGCAAATCCCTCTACTCATACTGCATCTCAAAGATATGGAATACCATCCCTCAACCAGTCCTAACGACTTCCAACCCATCTCACTTTAAAAAAAAAGTCTAAAAGACTTCCTCCATAACAATTGGCTTTGCTCTTTTATCACTTAGTGGTTAATCCAGCAACTACACCTAATCCTTACTCCCGCGCTTACTTCTCTAGCTACCCCTGTTTAGCTAAAACTTTCCCTCTGACTTCATATCTCATACCATACTGCTACTACCGCACACTAATTTTCCCCTCACCTAATCACATCTTCACACATTTTCTTGCATTTCTGTCCATCTCATCTATCATTCTCTCCTCAACCTCTTTTGCCTTCTTCGTCAACTCCTACCATCCCTCCTTTCTATGGTGCCTACGATTATGCTCTTTGTATTCTACCAACTAGTAATTCATCCTTGTAACCACATAATTCTCACTATAGCAAGCTTTCTATTCATCTTTATACATGAATTACGTAGGTTTTACCTCCCATCTAGAACACTCTGGAATCAATCTATTCCCTTTTGAGGGTATTTTATGACCCCATTTATTAGTGGGTTGTTCTGCAACTATTACATACTGCAAACAAACTTTTCTGTATTATGAGTATTTTATGACTCTTGTATTCCTCCTATTGAGTGTACTTTATGACCTTGCACACTTATGGGTTTCTTTTCAAATTGCAGTTTACATATTCCTTATATATATATATATATATATATATATATATATATATATATATATATATATATATATATATATATATATATATACTCTTCCCTCATCAGACCCATTATTGAGTACAATGCACCAATTGGAATGTACCTGGCTAGACATCTCCAGCAGCTGGAGAGACCAGAGAGGTACCTAACCAAGAGGATTACTGGCCTCAAACAGTTGCCTTATGCAGCATGATTGAAAAAGCTAAGACTGTTCTCTGTTGCATACTGCTTTCTCAGAAGCGATCTCTGTCTAACGTACAGAGCCATGTCCAACCCAGAATTGTTGAACATGCTCCATCTTAGCAAAACCAAATCTACTCGAGCTACACGCTCTAGGGATATAAACCTTAACACAACAATGAATAGAACATGCTGGAGGGATAGATTCCTTCAAGAGACTTCCCTTACTATGGAACAGGGTCCCGATCTACATAAGACAGAGACCCTCACTATCACTCTTCAAGAGGAACCTTGATGAGTGGATGGGTAACAGAAAGTTCACACCGGGGATCACACCAACAGCACTACTAGATAGGGGCCAAGGGTACTAGCTGCTAGTACAAGGGTCTAGGGAACTACTAAAGGGGCGGTGAATACCGCACAATGTGGCTGGGCTAATATATGCCTTTGGGCAGATAGCCCAGTACCAACCTATGAACCTATGAACCTAAAAATATTTTATGTTCTGTTATATTTGTGTCTATCCTTTAAAAATTGCTAGAAATTGTTAACAATAACATTGTCGTTTAATTATTGTTTGCATCCTACATGATGTTATATTTGTGTGCATCATTTAAATTGTTAGAAACTGTTAATTCTATTTTTTAAAACTGAAATTCCTTTTTATGTAATTTTTCTCTGGACCTTTCCTCCCCAGGCCTCCACTGAAAATGGGCTCTCACCCAGTTGGACTATCCTGGTAAACAAAAGTAAAATAAATAAATAATAATAAATAACAGCAGACAGTAATTGCCCTCCACAGACAGCCCCAACAATCATACCTACTTTGTGCTTTTCAGACGTCCAGTTAAGTAGCCTATCTTACTTCAGACAAATGAATGTTATTCATTCAAAGCCAGACAAAAGGGTAAGTTACATTCATCCAGCCTGCTTCTAACCCTGAGAAGTTATAGACTATTTTGTGTACAGTTCAGCTATTTCAAGGCTGTGTAATATATTTCACCTTTGTTGCCTCACAATAAAATATTCCAAGCTGCTATGTATAAATCACATATCTAGAATAATGAGCAAAGAACATCAGATGGCCATTTTCCTCCATAGGCAGTCTCAGCAATTGTCACTACTCTTCATGTCTGTACCTCAGATGACCATGTTTTTATTGCGTGTGTATATCAATATATATTTCTTTTTTTTCTGTAGGCAGAGTTTAATGTCTGTACAGGTAAGCTTTACTAATAACCTCTCAATTAGATTTTATTGTATATGAGAGAGTAAACTGTATGCTTCTAGGAAATTATATGCATGTGTGATTAAGTATACTAACAGCATAAATTTATTTCATTATGTGCTAGTGGGGTCTAATCAATAAAGTACAAAGACAGAGTATCATTGACAGAAGGGCGAAGTATAATTCTCAGGTTTTTAATCAAATATAAAGAAAAGGAACAGAGAGGATTCCTTTAATAAGAATGTGAGTGAATTTATAATTAGAGTTGCATATCTAGTCCTTTATTATTAGAGTGGGTTTTTATAATGGATGCCGGTACAAGTGGTTTAAAAGAGTCAGAGTATGACACTACAGGGATGTCTATATTTAATAAATATGGAAGAGACAACTGCAGTTATTTGGTAAAATGGTCTGAACTCACTAAAATGTTAGTGTTTTACAGTTTCTGGAAAAGGGTACTTTAGATAAGAAAATATTAGAAAATCTAAAAAATAAACTAGAACAAAAACGTAAAAGATATCAGTGTCTTGCTGGTCAACCTTTAAAGACTGTCAAGAAGAAGCTAAAAATAAGAAAAAGGAAGTGGTAGTTAGAAGTTTAAATAAAACTCAGCTAGATTAAAACCACAGCTCCAGGCAGCTAATAGAACAGTAAACTCATAACAAAAATGTGTAGATGAGGAAATCTCATTATTGGGGCATGTATCCATAAAGACAGTTATGAAAATTATCAGTTACACAATCAGAGTCTCCAGGTGATGACTGGCCTCCATTGCTTTCTGCACCCCCTCCACCTTATGATTAACATGTGCCTCATGAAGCTGATAGATCTCTCTCTCCGACAAGGCAGGTGGCTGTAAATATGGCAGAAACAGCTACCACTTTACAGCCTAAGTTACTTCCAGAACTTACAATCATTCCTCTGGGTTGGTTTATAAGACCAAATTCCATCAGCAATGACATTCAGTAACACCATCAGATCAAACAGCCCTGACTGTTAGGAATAACTTATTAAAAGCTATTAACACAACATGCCAAAAACACCTAACTGGGTAAGAATCAAAGCTACTGTATAGAAGGAAAATGACGCTAATGATGCATATCTGCAGAGCATGATAGATGCATTTTTTATGGACATCCAGAACCTACAGAAGGTGTGGCAGCCAGCAGGTTGTTAGCAGCTTTTGTATAGGGCTTGCTCCCTCCCATACAAGAGAACATTTTAAATAAGTTTGTTTAAACTGGCCAGGTTTGGGCATTCATGAAACTGTGAATCAGGCACAATATGTGGCAGACAATAAACTTAGGGAAGAAAAGGAACAAAAGAAAAAGTTAGTTGATATTCAGCTTCAGCGGTTTGATACTGAGTTGGGGATGGTGTAGGGGAAGAAGAAATCATGGGAGAAGGAGTAGATTCTAATTTTTAAAAAACACAATCCCCAGGACAATATCATCATTATTTAAAATTATTAAAATTATCATCTCCCTATATCGCTACAGTCACCACAAGTTGCACCAAGTTTAAATACTTATTTTAATTGTCGTCATTCTGGACATTGGCGAAATGAGTGTCTGATGTCTGTACAGCAAACAAATTCACCAAATGATTAGACATCACACCAAGCTGAAAGAAATCTTCCTGAATACTACTTGACAGCCACCAATGTGGTAGCAGAAGCATTAGGGCAGCCACAAGCAGGAACCACAGTTATATCCCTTTGCACCAACTGACCAGGATGATCCTTCTGTCAACATTACAGTGCAAAATTCATCCATTTTATTACTTGTCAATACAGGAGCTACTAGATGTGTCTTTACTTTAGCAAATGCTGAACATCTTTCACTTTCTGAACACACAATTCAGGGTATGGGAGTGTCCAGAATCCCTTTAGAATATCCAGAAACAAAACCTGTTCCCATTCAGATTGGTCCTCTACAAGAACAGCATGCTTTTATTGTAGGAAATTCCACTCCTTTAAAACTGTTGGGTTGAGATTTATTATGATGCACAATTTTCTGTACACTAGGTGGTGCATTTATAGATATTCCTTGTGAATCTTAAGGATTGTATTCGAATAACATCTGAACAGATGAAGATGCTCTTTTTGCTATTCTAGAAAATGCTGGCTTGGAGGAATTTAAAGCAATCCCTCCACAGCTCTGAACCACCCATGAAAATGAGGTAGGGCTCATAAAATCTGCAGAACCTGTGTGTAACACTGAAACCCTGTGGGAACCTGTCCAGGAATTGAACCTGTTATTTCTTCCTTGTTACAACAAGGTATCATTCGCCCAACTTGAAGTACTTGAAATACTTCTATTGTACCAATTGAGAAACCAGGGAAAAATACACATACATCTGGACAAGATTTATGAGCAGTGAATACAGTAGTAGAACCTACATTATGGTAGTCCCTAATCCTGCAATAATACTGTTATATTCCATCAGATGCCACAACTTTTTCTGTCATAGACATTTTATCTGCTTTCTGTTCTATTCCTATACATCAACATAGACAATTTATGTTTGCATTTATATATAGAGGGCAACAGTGCACTTGGACTAAGTTACCACAGGGATATGTAGAATCACCCTCTTTTCTCTCGAGGAAAAAAAAAACAACAGCTAGATAAGATTATATTTCCTTCCAGTTCTGCTCTAATTCAATATGTAGATTTACTTTTATCTTCAAAAACTAAAAATTACTGCAAACAAGATACTAATTTTCTTTTGACAAAGTTAGCAAGTTAGTATTTAAAGTTTAAAGTTAACAAAGGCAAATTACAGCTAAGGAAATCACAGATTCAATACTTGGGATATCTTTTTTCAGAAGGTGCTAGACAGATCTTGCATTCAAAATTGCTGCAATACAAACTGTACCACATCCTACTACATTAAAACAATTGTGAGCTTTCTTTGGACTAATAGTTTACTGTCAACAATGGATTTCTAATCATGAAGAAGTAGTGAAATCTTTATTAGAATTATTAAAGAAAGATATACTTGAACCTTTGTCCTGCAGGACTGTCACGAACAAGCTTTTGTACAAATGAAAACATTACTCTTAAACCCTCCTGTACTTGGGTTACCAGATTCATCTAAGATATTTTTCTTGTTTTGTAGTGAAAAGAATAAAATAGCTTTAGGATTATTAGCACAATGCAGAAATGATGGTTATAGACCTATCTCTTATTTCAGTACAAATCTTGATCCTGTAGTGGCAGCCCTCCAACATACCTCTCAACTGTCCAGATTTTCGCAGCCTTCCAAATTTTTGACTCATATTTTTGATCTATTTCTCATAGAATTGTGGTTATCTGGCAAGTCACTGGTAAATTAGTGAGGACTGAAGTCAGAAAATAATGGCAGACATTCAGACAATTCATTCTAATGTAATACCTGTTATTCTATCAACTTTCTAAGTTTGCAAGAACAATATTTAAAAAGTGTCCCTATTTTGGGGCCTTTGTCTCCCCGTTATTTGTGGCTTTCTCCAGATTTCTTGCTCTAAGAGGTTGGAAGGTATGCTCCCCAACTGTGGAAATGGCAGTTGCTTTAACTCTGAGGAGTTTCATGGCAATTCTGCATTCTGTAGAGACATTGTTATTAAAAACTGAAATGCAACCCTTCTTTACAGATTATTTGATGTCCATCAATTAACCCTACTTCTTTAATTACTACACCAGATGGAGAACTTCCCAACTGTGTAGGTGTTAACACTACTAGATTTACAAGACTTCCCATTGCAGAATCCAGATTGAATTATTTTTGTCTATAGCTGCTGTGTTCAAAGAGATGATGGGGAACTCATAGCAGCCTTTTCCATTTGTACACAAGACAGAATTTTGTTAAGTGGACAATTAAATGGAAATGAGTCTGCTTAAATAGCCAAACTTGGAGCTATTACTGAACTTGTAAGATTGGCAAAAATCAATCAGTAACAATTTTCACTGATTCATGTTATGTTCATGGAGTAGTTCATTATTTTGGGACACTTTGGAAAGAACAAGATTATTTGACATTAGCAGGAACTGTTATTTAAAATGCAGTTTTGTGAATGATTTATTAGATGCCTTATTATTACCATGGAAGGTAGCTGTGGTTAAATGTGCTGCAAATAGAAATGATGATTCCTTTTTAACCAAGGGAATAGTTTTGCAGATATGGTGGCAAGAGAAGCTGCATTGTCTTATCCTGTTCAAGTTTTATTTTTGCAGCAACTGAATGAAACTAACAGCAATTTTTCTTTGCAGGAGTTATCTTTTCAGAATCAGACAGAGAACCCTGAGAGAATGAGGTGGGTAAATGATGGCTGCATCTGATCTCTGGACCTTTTGTGGCACCACCCAGATGGATGGCTAATAGCTCCATAAAATTTCTTAACTCATTTGGTTGAAGCCTACTATTTACTTTTTCATTTGGGCAACAATGTTTTAATAAAACAGATTTCTAGTGATTGGTATGTCCCTCATCCTTCAGTAGCCGCTTAACATTTTGTAAATACATTGTGTCTAAATCTATACCAACACCTATTCAAACACTGAAAAGGCCTTGGGGCCATTTGTTCCATATAATGGGACTTTATTGAACTTCCTCAAGTGCAGAAATGTAGATGTATATTGGTTGTTGTTGACACTTTTTCTAGATGGGTAATGGTGTATACCTGTCTAAAGAATGATGCAAAGACAGTAATTAAAAAATTGTTAACAGAATTGATCCCAAGATTTGGGGTCCCTTGTTACATTTAATCAGATTAGGACACTCACTTTAATAATCAGGTAATGCAGTAGATTTGTAAAATTCTGAATGTGAAATTGCAGTTTCATTGTCGTTATAAAACACAAGGTGCAGGGACAGTGGAAAGAGCTAATCAAACCATTGAAACCCATTTAGCAAAAAAATTGTAAGGAGACTGGTCTTAAATGGACAGAAGCTTTGCCCTCAGTTTTATTCAGTATTAGAAGTGCAGTTGGAACCACTAGAGGAGTATCTTCTCATGAAATTCTTATGGGCAGACCCAGGAGAATGCCTACTACACCCATCACCAAGAATTCTGGAATTGCAAGACATTAATGAATCATTTTTTTGTACTGTAAATCTCTGTTCTGTCTTCCAGAAATATCACAAATCTGTTTTGTACGCAGTGCAATGACATACAGAACAAAAACAAGAATGTCATGAATTGCAGCCAGGGGATTTTATCTACATTAAAGTATACTCCTGCAGAGACACACTCAGCTCTAGATGGAAGGGACCCTAATATGTTTTACTCACAACTGCTACTGTCTTCCATTGTGAAAGCCTCCCCACCTGCATCCATATGTTGCATCTCAAGAAGACCCTCCCTCGTGACATGTGCAACCAAGAGTCCACTTATGTGGTTCCATGTGAACCAGCAAAACCAGATGAAAAAAACGGGACACAGTTACATTTGGAAGTGACAGCCAATGATGTTCTTCCATCCAGACCAAATCTGGAAATGACTGGTGAATTACACATTGTACTAGACCAGGAAGTGAAATCATATGACTCTGTGACTTCACCCAGACTTGAAGTAAACTTTACTAACTCTTCTTCAACAACAATAATAGTGTTTTTTCTTGCTTCTGAATCCAGCATCAGAGATTAATTGTGCCTTTTGAACACTGACATAGACAATGTGTTATATAAACAGAATTCATTTGCAAAGTCATCTGTAGTCACCACTTTTGGTCAGAGATTATTTGGTGATCAATTTTGCATGGACTATGAGCAATCAACTCAAGACCCATGCTTGCATTTTCTTCATAACCCTCTCCAGCCCCCACACTGGGATGGCTACTGTGATTTTCATGATTATTTTATTTTGCTTGCTTTTGTCATCTGGAACCATGAGTACATCATCATCTGCAACCAAGAGAACTATAAATGCTGAACCATTTCTAAATAGATATACATTCATTGCTAAAAACAGAGGCAGGAATTTGGTTAGAAATTGAATCTAGAGCACCTGAATGGCATCCTAGATTTAATAATTTTTCTGCTGCCTATGAACAGACTGTCAGTATTAGCGACTGTTGGGACTGTATCCTTATACTAACTGCACATGATGGGGCATTCCATTGATTCCTATACCAGTGACTGATACAGAGCTTCATACTGCATCTTGTACTATTTTTCTCACTAAAAACTGAAATACCAAACATGTTTCTATCTCCTTTACAGAAATACCACTTCAGCTATTGATGATTGCTAAAGTGTATGTTTGCTATCATAAAAGTGGGGAACAGTGTCTGCAATTTCACATGGAAATTTTATAATGGGGCTGGAGGACAGGGTATGGCAACATTGCATGAGTATTATATTGCAGAGACCAAGCTTATCCCTGATTACCTATAGACTGGTCTGGTTGTTGTTAAATAGGCCATGTTATGCCAACTATATGACATACAATGGTTTTATCTGAATGAAAATTTCATAATGCTTGTCACAGGAGAGACATTGAAGACATTCTGAACCCAGATGGAAAAAAATAGATGCCTCCTGAATTTATTGTAAAACTGTTTCAAAGATTGCTTTTAAAAGACTTGCTCACATGGATATTGGTGATGAGGTCATTTCTGAAGCAAGAACTGTACCTGCTTATAGAACAGTCAAATATATCTGTGAGATTAGAAAATTGTCTAAGCTTTTAGAACGTTTAAGTAACTCCACCTTTGAGTCTATTAATGTAATTACTCAGGAGATGACTGCCATGTGAAGTGTTGTGCTACAGAATCAAATAGCACTTGATTCTACCCTCACTTCAAAAGGGGGCATTTACACACTCTTGAAAACAGTATACTGCTCATTTATTCTTCATAATATTGTTGTTACTCATAGTCACCTAGAAATAATTCAGAAAGTTGCTGAACTTCCACATCCTAAAGAAGCAGATAGTTTCCAGTGGGCATGGTCAACTAATCTTTTTTTTCAGATGGGGAGGAAGTATTTTGAAGTTCTTTATGCTCATAGCTATTATAATCTTCCTTTTAGGTGATATTTTATTTCTGTTAAAATCTTGTTTTCTAAAGCTATTAGAATCCAGAGAATGTCAATTTACAAATAAATCGGATTAAATCAATGTCACTATCATCAGATAAAATAATAGTATATTCGAGGATGAAAATAAAGTATTGCAAGGTTTTAGTAGATTATAAAATAGTTGTATGAAAGGTTGGACACTAAGGAGGGAGAAAAGGACCTGTACCGATTGGTTAGCCAGAGGGACCAAGCTAGGAAAGATGTGCAGCAGGTGAAGGTGATAAAGGATAATGAGGGAAACATACTCACAAGCGAGGAGAGTGTGTTGAGGAGATGGAAAGAGTACTTTGAGGGGTTGATGAATGAAGAGAATGAGAGAGAGAGAAGGTTGGATGATGTAGGGATAGGGAATCATGAAGTGCAATGGATTAACAAGGAGGAAGTAAGGATAGCTATGAAGAGAATGAAGAATGGAAAGGCTGTTGGCCCAGATGACATACCTGTGGAAGCATGGAGGTGTTTAGGTGAAATGGCAGTGGATTTTTTAACCAGATTGTTTAATGAAATCTTGGAAAGTGAGAGGGTGCCTGAGGAATGGAGAAAAAGTGTTTTGGTACTGATTTTTAAGAATAAGGGTGATGTGCAGAGCTGTAGTAACTACAGAGGGATTAAATTGATCAGTCACAGCATGATGTTATGGGAAAGAGTAGTGGAAGCTAGGTTAAGAAGGGACGTGATGATTAGTGATCAGCAGTATGGTTTCATGCCGGGGAAGAGCACTACAGATGCGATGTCTGAGAGTGTTGATGGAGAAGTACAGAGAATGTCATAAGGAGTTGCACTGTGTTTTTGTAGACTTAGAGAAAGCATATGACAGGGTGCCTAGAGAGGAATTGTGGTATTGTATGAGGAAGTCAGGAGTGTCAGAGAAGTATGTAAGAGTGGTACAGGATATGTACAAGGGTAGTGTGTCAGCGGTGAGGTCTGCGGTGGGAGTGACGGATGCATTTAAGGTGGAGGTGGGGTTACATCAAGGATCAGCTCTGAGCCCTTTCTTATTTGCAATGGTGATGGACAGGTTGACAGACAAGATCAGACAGGAGTCCCCGTGGACTATGATGTTTGCAGATGACGTTGTGATCTGTAGTGAGAGTAGGGAACAGTTTGGAGGAGACACTAGAGAGATGGATATATG
Organism: Protopterus annectens; assembly: GCF_019279795.1. Lineage (NCBI taxonomy): Eukaryota > Metazoa > Chordata > Ceratodontiformes > Protopteridae > Protopterus > Protopterus annectens. The sequence goes on from NC_056745.1 coordinate 941,314,477, forward strand.
CTCTAGAGAGAAGAGGAATGAAGGTCAGCAGGACTAAGACAGAATATATGTGTGTGAATGAGAGGGAAGATAGAGGAATGGTGAGGATGCAAGGAGTAGAGGTGGCGAAGGTGGATGAGTTTAAATACTTGGAGTCAATAGTTCAGAGTAACTGTGAGTGTGGAAGAGAGGTGAAGGAGAGAGTACAGGCAGGATGGAGTGGGTGGAGAAGAGTGTCAGGAGTGATTTGTGACAGACGAGTACCTGTAAGAGTGAAAGGGAAGGTCTACAAGAGGGTAATGAGACCAGCTATGTTATATGGGTTGGAGACAGTGGCACTGACAAAAAGGCAGGAGTTTGAGCTGGATGTGGCAGAGTTAAAGATGTTAAGATTTGCACTGGGTGTGACGAGGGTGGACAGGATTAGGAATAAGTATATTAGAGGGCCAGCCCAGGTTGGAAGGTTTGGAGACAAAGCCAGAGAGGCAAGATTACGTTGGTTTGGACATGTGCTGCGGAGGGATGCAGAGTATATTGGGAAAAAGATGCTAAGGATGAAGCTGCCAGGTAACAGGAAAAGAGGAAGGCCTAAGATAATGTTTATGGATGTGGTGAGAGAGGACATTCAGGTGGTTGGTGTGACAGAGCAAGATGCAGAGGACAGGAAGAAATGGAAACAGGTGATCTGCTGTGGCAACCCCTGAGGGGAACAGCCGAAAGAAGATAATGATAAAATAATATATGTACGATGGAATGTGAAAACAAACATGGAAATGGAAAATGTGCAAATGAAAATTAACATTAAGAGCATCAATCCATTATTTAAGTGCCTTCACAGAAGAAGTTAACCTTAGTTTCCTCTTATTACTAGTATCACACTCCTCTAGAATACAATTAAAATCTTCATCTATAATTACATTTCCTTTATAAACATCAAGAATAAAATCTAAATGTTTCTTAGCAAGGTTTTGCCCCATTATCAGAAATCAAAAAACCATTCACTAGAGTCCATATTCTATTATTAAACTTTAAAACTATAAGGGTAAGAAGACCATCACAATCTTCATATTTATGAATAATTTGTATTAAATCAATATTTTTCTCCAAAGCATCATGACTCATCTTCTCTTAGTTTTAAAGGAAGACTGGGCTAAAATTATGCAATTACTAGATTTTGAAATGTCTTTTCCATCTATTTAACACGTGTTTCTTGAAGAAATGCCACTTGAGTCTTATTTGAATTCAAATAATGTATCATGTTCGATCTTTTCCTTGGATTGTTTAAACCACTGACATTTAAAGATAATAATATCTCCATCTATTTAATAAATTAGTATTTTTGTTTATATTTTTTATATTTAAAAGGATAAAGCGCACTAATAGAGCATAAAACAGAATGCCTCTTCTGATTAAGAATTATGAAGATAAACATTTCAAACCAAATTAAAAAAAAGAAAAAAAAAAAGAAAGACAAAAATGATGATAGTAATATTGTAAAAGATAAATATTAATTATGAACATGGAATTATCAAAATTCCAAGCTGAAAGATAAACAAAAACATCAATCAGGCTAACCATCACTACCTAACCAAACTAATTCCTTATGAACTAACAAGAAAAAAAAACTATCTACTTGAGCTCTGCAGAAGACAATATATTTAATGGAGATGTTAATATCTTTTACTAGATTATGTATAATAATCCCTAACATCTTATAATATGGATGTGAAGAATACATAAAATGTATAATGGACTATTTTATGGCAATAAGATATAAAATAATTTCACTCATGTCATCCTTTACTTATTACTATCTCACCTTTCTTTCTCTTCTATTCTTCCCTTTTTCTTTTTTTTCATATGGATAAGCAGTTATAGTAATATATTTTATAGGTATAATGTAAGTGATAGTTTACATAAGAAAATAAGAGTAAAATGACATGAGTTAACACAATAGTTTCAGTTAATCACTCAGTCATGTGTTCCATTTACTGATCTTGTATATAGAAATCCTTCTTATTATCAGATCATCTAAAATAAACTTTCTTTCTAATTTCCTTCTGTCCCTTCTCTCTTTTTTATTTTAAAGTAGGTGTTTAATAACAACGGAAAATATGAAGTAGAATTAAAACAAAACTACTGCTGTTATAGTTTATTTATTTTCTGAAACAAATAAAGCTAAAATTCTAACTATATTTAATCTTTGCTAACTAGGATTATCAACATTTTATAATACATGTTTAGTTCATCTAGTTAATGTCATACCTTTATTACATAACAATGAAACCTTAGAAAAAGCAGTTTTATTTCAAACTGGCCTCCAAAATGACTATAGGAGACATCTAGACCTACTATTATGTAACAAGTATGATTAATGATCACAATATAGAAAGCATCTGAATAAAATGATAAGTTTATCATCTTATTATTAAAAGTGTAAAGTTCATTACATATTTAACAAAACAGAATGCTGTCACTCCATTTTGCCACCTATGCATAATGTTGGAATATGCATGTCTCCTTTTTATTTTCAAATAACTATTCAGTTGTTCTACTGTAATATATAATATATTATATTAGAAATCTGTTTTATAGAACGCATTTTGAACAATTATAGTAGTTAAGATAACTAAATGTTAATGAATATATATCAATGTTTGAATGTACATTCCACATAACTGTAAATAAACCATTAACATTTATTAGCTAACACCATTTATGAGACAACACAACAATTAAATGTTAAATGAAATAAGCTATAAGAATTATTGTGAAGTATTGTACATTAATGATTTGAAAATACATTTCAATTCCTTTCTTCCTTCACAACACTCTTTTCAACAACTCAACTCCCGTAGATAATGTAAACATCATTATAATGATGAAATAAACTTCACTGTTACAATAGCCACTTTCATAACATAGTCATAATTAAAAACTATGGCAATGTCTCAGCTCCAACAATATGCATGCAAAAACTCTAGGATAAAAGACTTGAGAATTTAGAGATCTACCACCATTTTAAAACATTCTTCCGACTAAAAACATTACACTTCATTTATGATAACAAACACACAGAATAAGTGAGTTATTTTTAGTCTTTGTATCTTTGCATATGCTACATTGTTCTCAATGTTTTTTTCTTCCAGTGTTACTACTGTCAGCACAGTACTTAAAAAAACAAAAAAAAAAAACAAGCAGGGCCACTGAGTGTCACTCTATATATATATATATATATATATATATATATATATATATAGGGGGATTTCATAGCCAAAAATGCTTTTGATGTGACTGTTTCTTGAAATCTTAGTTGTGGTCAGAACCTTTGAATTGACTAGTTTTGAGTCAGAAAGTATGACTGCATTCTATGACAAGACATATTTCATGCAGGTTGTGAGAACAATTGCAGAAGACATGACAGTTAACACAGTTTTGGAGCAGTGGGCATAATTGTGGCATGGACTCACTTTAAAAAGAAACATGAACGCAGGTTCAACTTGCTAGTGTACATCTATGCCCAGTTTCTACAAAGAGGTTTATATAACATACATGTCAGCTTTTGGGGCGATCTAAGTTGTCATCAATAAGCAAAATGCTACTGATACTGAATATACACAAGAAAAACAATCCACTTTTTAATGACACATTGAGTTGTTATATTTATATTTGAAGTAATGGGTTTGTATATTTGAAACATGACAATAAAAACATTGCTATGGTGTACAGTTTTTGCCATATTGCCCCAACATCACTAATGATTATGCAAACATATCATTTTAATCCTGAAGGTGTTTCTTGCAGTTTTCTATACATGCTGCTTTTTTTCAGAATACCTAACCATCTTGACCTGTTTGGTCAATGATATGTAGAAAAGGTTCCCTCTTATCACCTGGTAGTACATCACCAGCAAGATTGTTCTGAGGTATATGAACAACTGACACTTTTTTGGACAGACTCAGTAAGGCAAAGACTATGTGTCTAAAACTAACTAATGTCAGCAAAATAATACAATAGTAGAAAAAAAAACTTTTGACATATACTTGAATGAGTAATTTAAAAATAAATCACACAGGACTAGACATTTATTAATCAAAGAGGTTTGCAAATTATAGCTCTGTTTGCATTTCTTGAATGCACTATGAACCACCCATTGTGCTGTTCTCAGGGGACCCACCATCAGCAAGAATTTTATCATCCTTTAAGTACCTTGAAAAATGGAAGTGAATCATCTTTATTCATAAGGTTTGTAATGGTACTACACAGAGTGATACTTTGGTAGCAAAAATAAACATTTTCTCTATGTTAGGCATTATATCTACAAATATTTTTCATATTTATGAAGACATTTGTTGACTGTTATGAACATAGCTGTATATTAGGTAAATTTCACAGCCTGTTGTTGTAGTAAAAGCAATATAAGAAAAAGTAAATTGCAACCGAACCATGGGTCCTCACTATAGTACAGATAAAAATGAAGATAAAAACAAAGCTTGGTCCAAAGTAGGCTATTGAAATGATTTAATATGAACAACAGGTAAGCGTTTTCAAGGTACAAACTCTCTTCATCAAACAAATGCAGTATTACAAAAAACACAAATTTAAAATAAAAAACAATCAATCATAGAGCAGCTCTGTTAATTCAATTAAAAAATACCTAAGCACTAATGTTTAAAGGGGCGAGTATAGAGAAAATGTTTTAAAGAAACAGCTTCATTGAGACCTGGTTCTTTATCTGCATTAAAGTACAAAATCCACTTTTGTTCACAAGCTTCAGTCTTACCCTTTATATCCCCTCCACTTTCATTCTCTTCTATCAACTCAAGAATAAAAAATCTAAAATTATGCGAGGGGCCAAAAGCTAATACATACTTTGCTAAAGCACTGTTATATTTCTTGTTGTTCCTTATATCACAAATATGCTCCTGCACACTTTCCTTGAGGGAGAGATTGGTCTTGCCAATATAATATGTACTATATAAAGTGCAGAAACTATAATAAACCAAATTCTTAGTGGAACAATCTGCATAAAAACAAAAACTTATAGAGTGCCCAAATTATGGATTTGTGTAGGTAGCTCCTGTATAAATATATTTACATATATTACAGTGCCGACACATATTCGTCCCAACTCTCTGTGATACATTCCCCTGTTTCTTCTCTAACTTTCTGTAACAAAGATGCCTTTTCAAAGACATATTGTTTTTAAAGGAAAACTGTGGTACTTCTGGAATAAGATCTTTTAATTCATCACTCGCAAGCAGAATATTCCAATTTTTCTTTATGATATTACAGACAGCTCCTACATCACTAGAAAAAGTAAGCGGGACTCTAATACACTGTTTTTAATACTATCTACAGATATATACTGATTCTGAATATTACTCCGGGAGACTTTTTTAGAAAAATACAGTCTCCCTACACTTTCTCTTTCTGATAAAACTGAATTTATACAAAAGTTAATGTCCTTCTCTTTGTACCCTTTAGCTAAAACGTCACATTTTAAATCATTAAATGCTCTCTGCAACTGTTGCTCATAATTATGCAGCCTCATGCTTCTAAGAAACTGTGATTTCAAGACATTTCTAGAAACATGATGAGGATGCATACTATTCTTATGGAGGTATGCATTCTTCCTAGTTTCCTTCCTAAAGATGCTAGTTTTCAACTTATTATTGGTCATTTTACAAACCTTCACATCAAGAAAATCTATCTCATACTTTAAATAGCTCACAGAAAATTTCAAAAATGAAGTGGTAGTGCGCAAAAAATCAATGAATCGTGACAACAATTGTTCAGTCCCACGCCATAAAATAAAAATGTCATCAACAAACCTTTTATACCATAACACACTGGAGGCAAAAGTTTAATTCACAAATACATATTTTTTCCCATTTAGCCAAGGCAAGGTTGTCGTAGCTATTAGCACAAGTTGTGCCCATCACTACACAAACCCTTTGAAGGAAGAATGTCCCATTAAACAAAAAAACATTATTTTCAAGAATAATCTCTAAAAGAGTACAGAGAATATTAACTTTATCATTAGAAAATGCCTTCATTTCAGTCAACACACTTCTTACGTTTTTCAATGCCCCAGCTATTGGGAATAACAGTAAATAATGAAGCTTTGTCCATGGTGACAAAATAAAAGTCACAATGTTTATCTAAGGATTTGATTGTCACATAAAGATCTTCTAAAAAAGTTTTTGTATCTTTTAGTACAGTAGTAATATTTTCCAAAACAAAATGCAAGTTCTTCTTCACATAAATAGAAACTGTTTCCATAACCCACCCCCTGCTCGAAACAATAGGACACATGGGGGGTTATTAAGATCTTTATGTATTTTGGGAAGCCTGTATATTACTGGAATGGGTGAACATTCTAGCAAAAAATATCTAAACAAATCCTCAGTGATGGTATTAGTCATTAGTAAATCAAATGTCAAAAACAAAACTTTTTCTATGATAGCCTGTACCACAGCTTTATTAACAACTGTAAATATCTCACTATCTTTCAACAAATCCTCCATACATCATATATAGAATTCTTTATCTAAGATAACAATTCCCCCTCCCTTATCAGCAGAGCGGATCTCCAATGAAGCTTCTGCTTTAAGTTGAAATAGTGTCTCATAATCATCATGTATCAAATTGAAAAATACATTCCTAACATTAGCATTACCAAATTGTTCCCTAATTTCTTTATCGCATATCTCCAAAAAAATCTCTACATTAGGTTGTGTTCTAGGTACAAAAACACTCAGTTTTCTAAATGTATTAACATCACAACAACTATTTTTATTAAAAAGAGCTGCTACACTAATGTTCCTAGAAAACATTTTCAAGTTCAAAAGTACATAAATTAATTCTGAACTTTTAGAGGGAATAAACAATAGCCCCTTATTCAAAAGGGATAATTGTGCTTCTGTAAGTTCAAACAAAGAAATATTCACTACTAGCTGGTTTGTGAGCTGCTCCATGTATTCCGATACACAGTCCTTTCTCTTGTGCATTGCAGCTGTTGTTTCCTGCCTCTCCTCCCCTGGCTCCATGACCTGGCACCTTATCCCTTCATCATTATAGGAAAAGGCTCTTTTAACAAAAAAAGGGAATGTGAGGAATTAACATTGTTGTTAGGCAATCCTTTGGCTGCAGTTTCATTGTTATTCATCTCCATGGTTCCCGACATCGCAGCTGAGTGAACGCCAACAGTAGAAGGCAGAACTTCCTCTCTGGGGGGAGCCACATGATTGGTAGAAGACTCCGTTGGCATGACAACAAGTAAAGCATGACTGCTAGAAAGAACTGCTGTACAACTCAATGAATCATTGGAAACTGCAGGAGTATTAGACACAGATAAGTCATTAGCTATAAGAGATGCTGCAGAAGATGATTAATTCACTCCAAAGCATGACCATGCAAAAACTGCACCTTTTTTTAAAGTCCATGATATCTCTTTGAAGTTTTCTCATTTTCTTAACTTGTAGCCACTTTTCATAAGCCACTACACCTTCTAGGAAATTGTCCATGTTATCCAGAATAATATCAGCAGGAAAATCAGCTAAAATGGAATGCTGTAGTTCCTGTATCTCTTTTTTCAATGCATCCTCTCATGGATGAAAAAATTCAATGAGTAATGACATATACTCATTGCTAAGTTTTACGTTAAGAGACTGCCAATGCTTCAACAACTCTGGATACAAATTCCCATATATTGGCATAGTTAACACTCTTAGCCCTCTAGGTATCACTTTACGATGTAATTCAGCCTCCATGTGAAGTCTCTGCCACTGTAGGTACTTCAATTTGTACAGTTTGTTCTCAAATTCTCAGTTGAAGTTTAAATGCCATTTGTTTACCTTCATTAACCAATGTGGTCACATTCTTGCCACATTTAACCTTGAACAGAGGATTAGTGTCAAGCAATAAAATTCTAGTCAGTCGGTCAGCAGACATGTTTGAAGACACATCGTTACTAGGTATATAATCCAACTGAATGGAAAATCCCTCAGCCATACCATCAGTTGCAAGAAGGACATTAACTTTTGTATAAATTCAGTTTTATTAGGAAGAAAAAGTGTAGTGAGACCATATTTTTCTAAAAAAGTCTCCCAGAGTAATACTCAGAATCAATATACATCTGTAGATAGTATTAAAAAACAGTGTATTAGAGTCCCCCTTACTTTTTCTAGTGATGTAGGAGCTGTCTGTAATATCATAAAGAAAAACTGAAATAGTCTGCTTGCGAGCAATGAATTAAAAGATCTTATTCCAGAAGTACCACAGTTTTCCTTTAAAAACAATATGCCTTTGAAAAGGCATCTTTGTTACAGAAAGTTAGAGAAGAAACAGGGGAATGTAGCACAGAGAGTTGGGATGAATACGTGTCGGCACTGTAATATATCACTCCCTCAAGGAAAGTGTGCAGGAGCATATTCATGATATAAGGAACAACAAAAAAGATAGCAGTGCCTTAGCAAAGCATGTATTAGCTTTTGGCCCCTCGCATAATTTTGGATTTTTTGTTCTTGAATTGGTGGAAGAGAATGAAAGGGGAGAGGATATAAAGGTTAAGACTGAAGCTTGTGAACAAACGTGTATTTTGGGCTTTAATGCAGATAAAGAACCAGGTTTCAATGAAGGTGTTTCTTTAAAACCTTTTCTCTATACTCACCACTTTAAGCATTAGTGCTCAGGTATTTTTGTTAATTGAATTAACAGAGCTGCTCTATGATTGGTTGTTTTTTATTTTAAATTTGTGTTTTTTGTAATACTGCATTTGTCTGACGAAGAGGGCTGGTACCTTGAAAGTGCTTACCTGTTGTTCATATTAAATAATTTTAATAGCCTACCTGGGATTGAGTTTTGTTGTAGTAAAATGGCTGTATTATAGAAATTACCACCAAGTATGTTTTCATGTTCACTGACCAGAAAAACATCTAATGACAACAACAACCAGTCAAACAAAATTTAGTTGCAGCACATGCTACAAAGAGACTTGACTCAATACCTTAGTTTCAAGATAAACAGTGGCAAGTCACTCAATGAGATATACATTATGGAAGAAAGTGGTGTCCAACAAATATCACAAAATAGTGTCACAAGGCCACTTGCCATTCCACAGCTGAAGACCCATCTGTGGCATCATTCCTGTCTTTTAAAACACACTAAGTTGACATGCAAGCTTCAAAAAGTATGCAGTTTCCCAGAGACTACAGAAATGCCAACAAATCAATGTAGCAATCACATGAGCTTCAGATCCCACTTCTGTCATCCAAAAACAACACAAGCCATCCAACCCACAACATCATTAACCCTCAAAAAAAAAAAAAAAAAAAAAAAAAAAAAAAAACAACAAACAAAACAATGGAAAGCAAATAAGCAGAATAATCTGTAGAAAGGAAATTGCATAGTGCATTAATGAATTACTTCCTTTAGGGTATAATAATCCAAGGGAAAGTACCAAAGGATCTGCTATATGTGAGCAGTCTCAGAAAAATGGAATAATCTAGTGAGGCACACCTTAAAGTAAGTACAGAGAGAAAATAAAGATATTAATTTAAAATAACTTCCACTAAGGTAAATGGTGCCAAAAAAGAAAAGAAAGAAATAATATTCACAAGATGCACAAATAGCATGTCCATAACAAAAACAAAACAAAAAAAAAAAAACCACTCCCACCCTCAAACCACATTTATGGAAAAAATAGCATAATAATTTCAGAAATACTTTTAATCACCCCCATAATGAAAAAGAAAAGAAAATTGGCACCCAGGAACACACAAAACAGAACATAAAAGAAGTCAAAAAGATTATTATGAAGTCTCTTACTAAAAATATAATTTATATAAACATAAAACTATTATAAAAATAAAAAATATGAATAATATAAATTAAAAGAAAAAATGCTTAATAATCTAAATAGTGAGACTTAAGGAAAAAAAAATAAAATGATCTGTTAATATTTATATGACATAAGGAGCTGATACATTCACCTTGAATTCAGAAGAATTGACATGAGTACATACTGTATTCTCACAAATTAGTATTTGAACTATACAAATCCTGTAACATAAGTTTGAAATTGTTTTCACTAATAAAAATGAATACTCTTTCAAAGTTTTTGTCATGTATACAGAATAAATATGTGAAAAAAAGATACAAGAAAAAAAAACTCAAAGGTAACAGTTATTTTGTGATTTGAGACTTTGAGTTCTTGTTAATACTGGCTGAAGCAGAAACTCGTTTTTCTTTTTCATATCAGTCCGAGTGTTTTTGTCCAAAATTCTTTTCAAAGTAGGAGATGACCAGTCCATGTCTTCAGTTATGTGTATAAGGTTATTGTTTTTAACAAATAGAGATGCTTTCTCTAAATTATTAAAGATTTTTATCTCATTTGACAGATGCATTTTTATTTTAGCTGGAAAAATAATCTGAGCTTTGAAACATTTCTAAGAGATTTTACAATGGGCCAACAACTTCTCCTAAGTTCCATAGTTTTAGATGAATAGTCATTATCAAATGTTACTGCATGTTGTTTATATTTCAAAGTGGCTTTCCTCCAAGCAGTCTTGAGTATTAGTCCTTTATCTATATAATATAAAAATGTTATAACAGTGGATCTCAGTCGAGAAGATGGGGAAGAAAGAATGGGTTTACCTATAGCTGTATGGGCTCTTTCAATACCATAGGAACAAATTTCATGAAGATTTAATATTTCTGGAATCCAAGCATTCAAGAATGAAATTAAATCCGCACCTTCTATTTTTTCTGGAAGACCAAAAATCCTTATATTACATCTCATTTCTTTATTCTACAAATCATCTATTTTGTTTAGAAAGCAAGAATTTTGTTTTAGTAAAAAAGTATGTTTGAGATTCCTCTTCTTTCAGTCTCCCATCAATGACATTCAAGGCATTCTCCATATCAAGAATTTTGATTTGTTGCTATTGAAGCATTTCTTTAAAAAATCAGTTTATTTAGGACAATTTTCTCTTAGATTTTCTAGATTCTGTTGAGAACCATCCATCTTTATGGATAATCCCTGAAGAGTAGATGTCAGTGGTTGCAGATCTTTTCTTAAAGAATTATCAGCATGAAAATGCTTGGAATTACTTGTTTTCAGTCAACAAATCTGTCTCCAAGTAAATTTGACAGGAATATATTTATGAAATCTCACAAAAATTAAAAGTTAAATAGTCAGAACTATTATCAATTAGTTTGTGAGGAAGTTTCTTTAAAAGAATAATTATTTCCCCATAATTAATTCTAGTTCTGCAGAGCTCTAAAAAGTAGCTGTCTTCACTTAGGTATCTTGGCTACGCCCACCCCCAATAAGAGCATATTTCTAAAATGATGGCATAAAAAATGTTCATGTCAGGGACAGAAGGAAATTCCATGTGAAGATCGGAAGTGAAAAAGTGTCAACTTATCTGAAAACCTGAAGTCATTGCCAAGTCATAAAATAAATATATGATTAGAGTAATGCTTTACAACATCAGATGAGGGAATGTGAAGGGTGAGGCATACAGAGGGGAAATGTTAGAGTGTATATTTCACTTTAATATGCTTTCAATACTAGATGGATTCCTAAGAGTTTTTCAGTATGATTTACTTCTTACCAAATATGAGAAATGCTAGCATGGGAAAGTGTAGAAAGTTCTTTTATGGGATTCAGAACTGATGCTTAATATAGAGGATTATGATCAGTTTTCTGATGATAACCTGCTTGTTTTGTATTTAAGACATGTATGCCAAGAAATTCATCCCATAAGTGAGGCATGATAGGTGAATCTTGGGGGTCTATATTACAATGTCGAAATGCAATATCAAACACCAAATGAGTGACACTTATTCGTCGAAATGCATTTAAGTGATTCAATGAATGCTTTACAGGGCAAAGGTGTAGTTGGCCGACTACACAGTGTTGCCTTTTTTCCACTGTAGTGCGATCTTGTAGTTGGTATATTTAGTTAGGGGGTGTGGGGTGAAAATCCCCCCACATAGTTATGTTTGTAAGTGTGTGTGTGTGTGTGTGTGTGTGTGTGTGTGTGTGTGTGTGTATATGTGTGTGTGTGTGTGAAAGCTCCAACCCACAGAGGGATAAGGCCCTAAATACAACTACCTGTTGAGTCAGGATCAATTATTGGCTTAAGTGCTACATAAGCTGACATAAGGGGATAGGAGTGATCAAGAGTTGCCTCCTCAGCCATCCTGGGGAGGGAGACAGCTGGCCATGCTGCTGTACTGACACCCAGTGGAGACTGAGTGTTGGTCAGTATGCCAATAGCAACTGGACAATGATGCTTGTGCATATTTGCCAAGCAGAACATGTTGTAGCTAAATTTAGGAATGAGCAGTAGCTTATATATTCAGGATACCAGTATTCCAGATCAAAACCAGCAGGCACTGCAGGTTACCACAGATTAGAATTTAGATAAAAACAGATGACTGCCTGATGATGGCTTGATATGACTGGCTGTTGACCAACAGTAGAAAAAATAGGCTGACTGGATCACTGAAGGGTTAGACTGAAGGCTGGCAAGCAATAGACATAAAAAAGGATATTAAAAAAAACTGCATGTGGTTATGTGTGGGGGGCAGGGGGAGATGACAACACTCTGTTCTTTGATTTTATAATGAATTAATGTGAAGTTATCTTAAATATAATTATATGAAAATATGTTTTAAAAGTGAGGGAAAGATGATAGAATGGGAAGATGACAAGAATTTATTTGGACTGCAGGTTAACGATTGCCTTCCCTATCAGGGACTGATATCAGAGTATAGGCAAAGAGAAAGAAATAGGGGAATACTTAATGAAAGACCAGCACTAGTAGAGTTTTTAATAGAATCTAGAACAAAAGCTACCATTAAAAAATGAATAATTAGTAGAGCATATAAAATATTGCATGATAACTATAAAAATCTAAATATAAACTATAACTATAAATATAACTATAAAACTAAGTTGGCAGTGCCATGATTGCTCCCCAGGCTAGTGAAAGTGGATAAGGTATACATACTAAATCTAGAGTACTTGATAATAGTTTTCAATCTTACTCACAAACACTGGCTAATCTACAATGTATGTACTGTACCTGTGTACTATGCATGTATTCTACCTTTGTTCCAAATTTCATCTGTACACCACAAATCTATTAATTACCTTTATTTTTAAATTGTTTTTTTTTTTGTTTGTTCTCTCCACTGTAACTGTTGATGTGCCGCATACTACTGTAAAAACATGTCTTTTGTAATTTGTGTGTATACTGATCATGTCTAACTAAATGTATCTGTCATTTTTCTTTGTGGAACTTTTCTCCCCGGGCCTCTGCTGAAAAAGGGCCTTTTCGGCTCAGTCAGACACCCCCTGCTAACAAATGTAAAATAAAATAAAATAAATAAATAAAAATCAATCAGTAGAGGTGAGAAAGGATTGGGAAGAGAGATTGGATAAGCAATTCACAAAGAAACAATGGGAGGATGGATGTATGTATGTCTCCCAAATATTCAACAAAATCCAGAAGATTTATAATTTTTGCCTGGAAATGTTTACATAGATATTTTTATACCCCAAGTAGCCTCCGGAGAATTTTTCCTCAGGCAGACAGCAACTGTAGGAGGTGTGATGGAGAAGAAAGAGGTAATTGGGAACATATTTTCTGGGAGTGCAGTGAACTGACAAACTTTAAGGATTCCTTGCAGGATGCACTGTCGGAGATGGTGGGTGGGCAGATTGGACTAATGAGGGAGTTGATTTCATATAAAGGTGTTTGGAAAAAAAAGTGAAGGTTTAACGTGAATATACAGTCTAAATAGTAGATGTGTTTTTAATTTAAATATAACGTAATGACAAACAAGACACACACACACACACACGCACACACGCACACACGCACACACACACACACACACACACACACACACACACACACACACACACACACACACACACACACACACAGACACACACACACACACCGGTATCATTGTATCGGGTGTGCTGTGCAGTGCTGCATTCAAAAGATAAATCAGAGAAGCAGGAATATCTCAACCTCACAGCACCCTCCCCAGGACGTGACCCATCAACAACATATGACTTAGCGTTTACCTTATAACTAGGAAAAATGAAAATCATTATCTGTGCAGGTTGCATGAATCTCCTGAAAAATTATGTATACCATTCAGAGGTACCAGATATATGATAATTCCACCTCTGATATTCAGCTTCAAGTAAATTTGTGCAAACCTGGTTTTACTTTTGGACTACACAATCAATAATACAAGATCAATTTCTTGAGCATTTCATTCACTTACTTTACTTGATTAAACTTTGAATTTTTATGCATTAATGCATAGTACATTTTAACTTGCTTCCTCCAGCAGATTCCATTCCTTGTCTTTCAGATGCAGCTCATTTGTCTCCTAGAATGATTCTTGTTAGTCTTAGATTTCCTGTTTACCTGGAAAGGGCCATCTGGTGTTAATTTTCAAGGCTCATAAAACATGCAGTCAAGGAAAATGTAAACAGTGTAACTGCATCAGATCAAAGTTCATATACTGCAGAACAAAAACAACTTTGATGTTGTGTACTTCATGTACAATATGTGAAATGCTACTTTTTGCCTGTTTCTGAAATTAAGCAACGTTTGTGTAGCTTTGCATTTTGCCAGTGATAGCTTATTTAGGCTTGTATTGTACTTAAGTTATTAATTTCACTTTGTCTATGAAAATATTGACTGCATACTTATTTTATGAACAACTTCAAAATACAATCAGTATAACAAAAATGCTGTTTAGTATGTGAAAAGTCACATAACAGCAATAACTTTCATGGCTAATTCATGAGTATAGTGTATTGGTTGTGAAATCTTTAGTGTTCTTTTTGAAGTTATGTCTTTCTGCTTTTCCCGGTTAGGGGTCGCCACAGCGGACCTCCAGTCTGCTAATGATTGGCAGTGGATTTTTAGAGTGCTGAGTTGCCAGCCCGACGCCCAACCTTCAAAGAAGGCACGCCCAT
The DNA here is from genome assembly GCF_019279795.1 of Protopterus annectens. NCBI lineage: Eukaryota > Metazoa > Chordata > Ceratodontiformes > Protopteridae > Protopterus > Protopterus annectens. Next base: position 941,329,478 of record NC_056745.1, read on the forward strand.
TCACGCTAGCATATATAATTTGCATATGCAATCAGCATGAAAACATCAGTGCCCAAACGTAAAATACTGTGGTACGAGGATAGCAATTGTTGCCTTTCACAGTTTAGTTCCTTAGTTCACTTTCTGGCTGGCACGGCTTCTGAACAAAGTCCATATGTTCTATTTTTGTATTTGTTTTTACAGCTGTTCAATATATTGATCACTGTTGTAGTAGCCTAAGCTATTTGGGTCTTATCCCCTGCCACTTGCCAGCTATCACAACTTTAGGGCATCTTCCACAAACAAACTCTGTCTTTGAGGGGAGCTCCAAAAACACAGAGTACACATTTCTTAGAAGTATTTTTGCTGCCAGTTGTCCCAGTGGAACTCCTGGTTGGCTATACTGAGCAGATAAATTCCTTGGTAGGAAAAACGTAAGATGTTCATCATATTGATCACTGCTGCAGTAGCATTAGCTGTATGGATCATATCCTGCCAAGGATACAACAGCCGGACAGCTTCCAAAGATTCAGGGCACCTTCCATGCAACCAAACTGTCAGTCTGGTCAAGCTGAGATGACTAAAAAGACAGGTTTGGGTGTTAAGGCCTTTATAGCTTTCCTGATGTTTAAGACAGCCCTCTTTTGCCAGATTTTGAGGCTTGAGTATCAGCTTGTGCTGTTTCTTGGCTGGGCAGATAAGTTCCCTTTGGGGAAAACCTTTCCACATTATAAAAAATGTTGTTTTATTGTACTTTCCCCTTTAGGAAAATAATTTTTAAGCTAGAGAAGTGTATATTTTAATGGACTGTCATGAGATCTATTTGTACTATTAAACAGGAGCGCACTTTTTTCCTGTCATTTTAAAAGTTGTTTAAAGTATTTGAAAATCATTTTTTTTCTGTGGAGAAACTGTGCTTATTGTACATTTTGGGTCTGGGAAAGTATTTTAAAGTGTTTTTACTGCATTTTTGTGTGAAATAAGTAACTTTTAAAGACATTAAATTTTTACTGGCTTTTGCTGCTTGTTTTCCATGGGAGAGAGGCATCATTTTTTGGCTTGACCATGGAACAAACTACCAGTTCCATGATCAGTCCTTCTACCAGTTACAAAAAGAAAATATTTAGCAAACAGCCTTTGCCACCACAGCAGGCTAGCAATTTACCTCAGCTGCAGGTGGGTGACTCTGCTGTGGCCATAGCTTGTTCCTCAGATCACTCTTCTTTTACCCTGGATCCCTCTGTTGTAGCACCTACAGCCAATATGGACTGAATTTAGCCACATCCTCTGCTGCTGTTGGGGTCCTTTCACTGGCAAAGGAGAGCCACTCTTGTTAGTCCTGGGAGAGAGATCAGGGTTGGCTTCCTTGATTTTATTCAGAATGTTTTGCCCATCCCCGGGGAAGCTGCTGCTGCCAATAATAACATTTTTGGCCCCATTTTTCCTGTCAAAATGAAACAGAAAAGTAAACATGTATCTACTCCTCCTCCTCCTCCTCAGATTTCCTTAGACAGCAGTAGTTTACTTGTCTGGCTCAAGGTTTAATTCAGACTATTGATTCTTTTTATACAGTGGCTTCTAGTAAAAGAAAGAGATACACCTCTTTTCCTGAAGAGATTCAAGATTCTGAATTTGAAAAGGATGATAAGGGATAGGTGCAGGATTTCTTCCTCATTTTTCGGATTCAGAATCTAAGGAGAGTTCAGTTTCTGTTTGTCCGTGTGTTGGTGGTGGTGGTGGGGTCTCTTTCTCTCAGACGATTTCCAGAATGTAAATCAAAAACACCAGCAAATGAAATAAAATAAAAAAACACAAATTCACCAGCACTTCACCACTTCACCAGTATTTCTTCTTTATTCAAATAGCGATCTGGTACCTCGGCCTTTCGCCTTCATGGATCACAATACATTCACATTTTAGCAAATATATACACACTCTAATTAACACAGCCAACTAGCATTAATTAGTTAATTCCTATTAAACATTTAAAGTAATACAATTCATATTACTTTCACATATAAAACATCCACTATTTCATCAGTATTTAACTACAAAATATATAAATATAATTGAATCAATACAAATTTAAATATAAATATAAATTTAAATATATAGAATATTGAACAACACAATAATCATTAATTGTTAAATACCCAATTCATGATTCAGACCCAGGGGCTTCAATGGTATAACATTTGTCCCTAGATTATACTTTAACTGCAGATCGATAGGGGTGGTATATATTCTGGGTTGTTTGTGTGCTGATATGTAGTATATAGGACAGACTAAACGTATGGTTAGAACTCAGGTTCTGGAACATTTAAAAGATATCAGAAACCATAGTGAATTTAGCCCTGTTGCCCAACACTTCCTTGTACAACATGGTGGTTCCCCTAGTAGTTTAAAATTTTGTGTATTAGGTAAGCCTTTTTCAAAGAGAGGGGGGGACCATGTAAGTAAACTGCTTGAGTTAGAAACTAGAATGATCTTGAAGTTTAAGACCTTAAAGCCCCTTGGTCTGAATCTTGAATTGGGTATTTAACAATTAATGATTATTGTGTTGTTCAATATTCTATATATTTAAATTTATATTTATATTTACATTTGTATTGATTCAATTATATTTATATATTTTGTAGTTAAATACTGATGAAATAGGGGATGTTTTATACGTGAAAGTAATATGAATTGTATTACTTTAAATGTTTAATAGGAATTAACTAATTAATGCTAGTTGGCTGTGTTAATTAGAGTGTGTATATATTTGCTAAAATGTGAATGTATTGTGATCCATGAAGGCGAAAGGCCGAGGTACCAGATTGCTATTTGAATAAAGAAAAAATATTGGTGAAGTGGTGAATTGCTGGTGAATTTGTGTTTTTTTATTTGATGCCCATGTTTTCAGTGAGAGAACAATCAGGTTTCTCTGTCCCTCATAAAATAACTGTGAGCAGTTGCAGAAGGAATTTCCAGACCATTCATCCATTCCTCAGTTCTGTCAGCTCTGGAGGATGTGTCACTGTACAATTTTCCTAATAGTCAGCCTGCTGCCACTAAAAATGGCAGATAGAATGTACAAAGTTCCTCTTCCGTTTTTATACAATTTTCTCAGACCTGATCCTACAGCTGTAACTTTATTTAATCCTATCGCTGATAAACATTTGGTTAATTCTAATCCTACTCTTTCTGACAAGGATGGGAAGATTATTGTTAAGCATGGGAAAAATGTATGCTCTGGTAAATTTTATTTTCAGAATTTTGAATTGTCAGGCTCATATGCTAAAGTTTATTTTGACTAACTGTGAAAGTATGAAGAATGTTTTGTCTGTAGTTTCTTCTTGTGAGTAAAAACCTACTTTAAATAATTTATTTTCTTCCTCTGTACAAGTAACTACTCATTGTTTATAGTGTCCGCATGTCTCAGTTGATAATTCTTCCAAGATTGTTGCCACTAGTACTGTTTTGAGGAGGATTACCTGGCTACATTCTCAGAACCTGCCAGACAATATGAAAAATGAGATTTTAAATTCTCCATGGATAGAGATTTAGTTATTGGTTCCTCTGCCACAGAGGTTATCAAGAAGTGTGATGCAAGGGATATGTCAACACAGGGAATCTCTAAGATTTTTCAGCCTTACTTTTCCAAAATTTCTAAGGGATTCTGTAACCCTTAATCCAGTATTGACAAACAACAAAATAAAGTCTCAACAAAACACTGGTAAACAGAGGTTTAAGAAGAAATGTCAGGAAGTCTCCAAAAAGAATTCAGGAATCTCCCAAAATCAAGAACATTCCAAAAAGTCAGAATGACTATTTAAGAGACCTTGCACCCCACCCTGGCAGTCTCTTTTCCCTCCAGAAAGTCTAAATAGCTTCTTTTCTGTTTGGCAACAGACAATGTCAGACAAATGGGCTCTGAGGATCATTCACCAAGGCTACAGAGAGCAGAGAGAGGAAATCTCTTATTTTCAGGGGTAATTCCTCATCCACAAGACAAGACTGTTTTATTTCTCTGTCCTTCATCTCATGCTATCCCATGAAATGATAAAAAAAACAGTTCCTTCTTCCTAGGTTGGAAAAGGATTTTAGTCAAGTTGTTTTTAGCGCCAAAGAAAGAAAATGCTTGGAGACCAGTTCTGGATCTTTCTTTCCTAAATCTGTTTGGGATAGCACCCAAGTTAAAAAGATGTCAATTCACGATCTGTTACCTTTTCTTCCTAATTCAAGTTTCCTGGTAAAATTAGGTTTAAAAGACACTTATCCTCACATCCCTATACATCCAGACTTTAGGCATCTCTAAAGATTTTTGTATGTCTCGATCACATTATCAGTTTTCTGCTTTACCCTTTGGGCTATCCACTACACCAAGAATGTTTACAAAGTATCTATCTCCAGTTATAGCTCATTACAGGCTACAAGGTATCCACATTTCTCCATATTTAGATGAAAAGTAATCCCCAAATCCAGGAGCCGTCAGGGCAAAGCTAATCACAGTGCTGTAATCCAAGGCACAATCCAATATACAGTCACTAAGAAGTTACAAAGACCGGTTGAACACCTGAAACACTTTATTCAGCTATAACAGCAAGCACTTTCATCTCTGTCACTTCAGAGACTTTATCAAGATAAAAGACAGCACAGGAGACACACAGTATATACACCCAACCCCAATTAACACCTCATGCAAGACAGTTAAACCAGTTAGTCCTGCAGAAGCCTTATACTCCATCTAAAAAATGTATTATTATTTTAAAAGTTTTTTACATACTGCACAGTATGCAAGAAGAAAAAAAACATCCATCAGTCAGCCCTCCTGATAAAGGCAAGTCTGATGATATATAATAATAACCCACCCGGAAAATAAATATTAATTAAAACCTAGCACAGGAGTATCAGTTACTAAACATGTAATAAAATGCACTTTATACATCCAAAAAGAAATAAAAATACAAGTAAAAAATGCAAGTAAAAGATCACAGGGAGTCAGATAAGGCAGTCATCTTTCCAGAGCCCTCAACTTTAAAAAACAGGCTAAAGAAAATGTCATTCAAGCCTGGCAAGCAAGTTGTTTCCAATCTTAACTGCCATAATGCCTCCATTTTTTCCAGTTGCAAGGGCCATGGACCCCTCCCTTGGATCCCTCCTTAGCATATCAACAATGACAAACTTAAAAGTGTGACCGTCATGATCAATGCAGTGCCTAGCTAGGGCACTAGTTTTATTTTTCAACCTGATGTTCCTTACATGCTCGTATATTCTATTCCTGAGTTTCCTCTCAGTTTTCCCTACATAGAAGCTGGAGCATTGCATACAGACCGCACAATACACCACCCTCTCAGACTGACAAGTAAACCTACCCCCAAGTCTGAGAAGTTGGCCATTAATGGTCACCATTGACCCTTCCAAGATATATTCACACTGGCTGCAGGCCCCACATTTTCTCATAGTGCCTTTTACTAGTTCACCTTTATAATTTTCAAGTAGATTTTTCAAACATCTGCCCTTCCTATACACAATAACCGGATTATTACTAATACATCTCCTCATCTCTTCACAAGAGGACAAGATGACCCAGTTTTTAAATAAAATATCAACAATTTTCTGACTGTCAGAGTTGAAAATTGTGATAAAGGCCGGCCTAAAATTTCTTTCGGTCCCAACATCCAGTTTACCACTCCTAAGTATACAAGTAGATAACTCCAGAGGTTCAGTGCCTGAACACATTGGTTCAACACGATCATGGGTTATTTCATCCCTAGACAGAATAGCTCTAAAATGACCCCTTTCCCTCTTGTTAACAACCTCCATCATGACCTCCTGGATTATAGTAGGGGGATACCCTCTCCTCAAAAACATAGCCTTCAGGATATCACACTCATTCAAGAATGACTCAAAGAGCAACACCATGCATGCCGCCCTCACAAATTGTCCCTTGATAACTGCCTTTTTCTGTTTGAATGGGTGTGAGCTACTGAAGTGCAAGAAGCTGTTCGAGTAAGTTTTCTTTCTAAATATTTTCTAAATATCTTAGCAATAAAGGACCTAGAAACAGTGTCCTTAATTAGTTTCACATCCAAGTAGGGAATCTCATTTGTCCCACCCATGTGTGTGAATCTCAAAAAAGCGGTCAACTGGTTGATATAAGTCAAAAACTCACCAACTAGCTCAGATGGACCTTCCCACAAAATAAAAATATCATCCAGGTAATGGACATAAATCTTACAAAAGGGAAATAATAGGGACTCCAACAAGAACATCTTTTCCCATTCAGTCATCACCATATTTGCAAAAGTGCTCCCACACGGTGACCCCATCGCCACCCCATCAATTTGCAAGAAAAACTCATTGTCAAATAAAATACAATTACTCTTTAATACAAGTTCAAGCAACTGTTCATAAACATTAATCCTAGCCTGGGGCACCCCTTTAGAAAGTAGGTAGTCACAAACCCATTCAAGTCCAGTGTCATAGGGTATTACCGTGTAGAGGTCCTTCACGTCTACCGTGATGAAAAACCCAGTTTCCATATAACCGAGATTGTTAATCCTATCTAGGAAGTCCCAGGAGTCCTTACACATAAATGTCTTACTCCCCAGCAATGATTTCAATTTAATGTCAAGAAATTTTGCTATTGGGTAGGTGATAGACCCCCTCCCATCCACAATTGGTCGCATAGGTGGATTCGAGAGGTTCTTATGCATTTTGGGCAAGCCAAAAATAGTGTGAGTTTTAGGGTGGGATAGTGACATATAATTAAACTCATCTGTCATCAGAGACCCCCTCAATTAACATGTCATTCAACTGGTCTCTAACTTTGCAGTTTACCCCATTAAGCTCATTTAAGGAAATTTTTCTGTAATGGGCACTGCTAAGCATCACCTTCATCCTTATGTTATAATCTGCAGAATCCATCATCACCATCCCCCCACCTTTGTCAGGCTTGATAATTCTCACATCCGGGTTACTTTTCAGTTTTATAAGGCTTACCACTTCAGCCTCCCTCAAGTTTAACAAAGGTTTCTACTTATGAATATTTCTCATATCTATTTCGCAAATATTTTAAAAAATTTGTAAAGAGGAATGTAGCCGAGGGTTAAACGTGCTTGATATATGTAAGGGATCGCCTACAAATTCCACCGACTAAAAATAGGAATTCAAATTGAGTTTCCTTACAAAATGTTTTAAATCTACTTGGGTGTTAACCAAGCTAAAATTATTTATGGGCACAAAAGTTAAGCCCCTAGCCAAGAAATCACAGTCGTTGATGTCTATACTAAATGGTGAAAAATTAAATGCATTAAAATCCCCAGATGAATTCTGAAAGATTCTACAAGTATCAGTCACCAGGATCTGGTGACCCAATTCTACCGCTGAAATCCCTCCCTCTGGCCTCCCATCATCTGCTGGGGTCTGCACTCGCCCCAACCCCTGTATCCAGTCCTATTCACCTGAGGGTACCCCTCCCTGTTGTAGAGGTCCCTCAGCCTCTCCAACCTCCTCAGAGGGGGAAAATCCCCCTCTTCCAAAAAAGGGTGGGGGAAGCAATATCATTCTCACTCAAATCATTATTCATATTTGCAACATTAGTATTGTCAAAATTGTTAAATCCCCTTCCACAACTCTGGGATTTTGGGGTTCGAGGTAAGCCGTAGAATTCCTATATTGCAACCTATCACGGTCAATTTTTTTGATCTTCCTTTCCCTAATAATGTCAATCTGGTGCTCTGTACTTTTGAACACTCTATTGTATTCAAACAGTTTATCAAGGCATTCTCTGCAATCAATTTATCCAAAGCTGTAGCCTCTTTGATAAGATCAGACAATAATAGCTCATTATGTTTAATAACCAACTCCATGTATTTCATCCCTTGCTTATTAAAAAGATTGAGTAGTTCTTTGTGAAACAAAGAGTTGGCCACTAAACCGGGTGGGTAACGCCACATGCGTAAACCCTTAGGCACAATGCCCAACCTAACACACTCCTTAAAATAAACGTTATCCAACCGTAGTCTTTTGATTTTTAATAATAAATAATCCAGTTTTTTAAATTGGAAATGTAGCCTGGGTGACTCACCAACTCTACCTCTCTGACACTTGAGTCCCTATATAAACGTTCATCCTGTAAGAAATGGGAAACATTATGGCCATTAGCTTGAGCCAGACCGGCCCCATTCAGCCTTGTATCCATTCTATAAGTTCGTTGCAATCCTTCCTTATGCTCATTCAAACACAAGCAGCAAATATTTTGAACACCAGATGTACCGGGCATGTTCAGTGATTCTTCCCCTAACAGTCGTTGAACGGTCCCACTTACAGTGTCATTGAAAGCCAACACTTCCTGGTTAGGTGGAGCTTCCTGAATAGTACGTGCCTCCTAAGCAGCAAGCCGATTGCTTGCAAAAACGAGCTACTGCTGCTGCATCTCAATCCTGTCAAGTTGCTCAGAAATCTGGGTTGAAAACAGTAAAATGCTTTCATTGTCAGTCCCAGTTGTCTGAATAATGTTACTCGCTTCCTGCGAGAAATACGCCCTGCGATGCAATATCCTGGCCTTCAGAAGCCATGAACACAAACAGATCCACAAACCAAGTCAAAAGCACAAAAACTAAATACCAAAAGTAAGCCCCAAATCCAGAAGCCGGCAGGGCAAAGCTAATCACAGTGTTGTAATCCAAGGCACAATCCAATATACAGTCAGTAAGAAGTTACAGAGACTGATTGAACACCTGAAACACTTTATTCAGCTATAACAGCAAGTGCTTTCATCTCTGTCAGTTCAGTGACTTTATCAAGATAAAAGACAGCACAGGAGGCACACAGTATATACACCTAACCCCAATTAACACCTCATGCAAGACAATTATGTGTTGGCTTTCAATGGCGCTGTAAGTGGGACCGTTCAACGACTGTTAGGGGAAGAATCACTGAACATGCCCGGTACATCTGGTGTTCAAAATATTTCCAGCTTGGTTTTGAATGAGCATGAGGAAGGATTGCAATGAATTTATAGAATGGATACAAGGCTGAATGGGGCCGGTCTGGCTCAATGTAATGGCCCCAATGTTTCTCATTTCTTACAGGATGAACGTTTATATAGGGACTCATGTGTCAGAGAGGAAGAGGTGGTGAGTCACCCGGACTACATTTCCAATTTACAAAAAATGCATTATTTATTATTAAAAATCAAAAGACTACAGTTGGATAATGTTTATTTTAAGGAGTGTGTTAGGTTGGGCATTGTGCCTAAGGGTTTACGCATGTGGCGTTACCCAACCGGTTTGGTGGCCAACTCTTTGTTTCACAAAGAACTCCTTGATCTTTTTAATAAGCACGGGATGGAATACATGGAGTTGGTTATTAAACATAACGAGCTATTATTGTCTGATCTTATCAAAGAGGCTACAGCTTTAGATAAATTGATTGTAGAGGATGCCTTGCATTTAAATAACCTGTTTGAATACAATAGAGTGTTCAAAAGTTTAGAGCACCAGACTGACATTATTAGGGAAAGAAAGATAAAAAAAATTGACCGTGATAGGTTGCAATATAGGAATTCTATGGCCTACCCTGAACCCCCCAAATCTCAGAGTTGTGGAAGGGGATTTAACAATTTTGACAATACTAATGGTGGAAATATGTATATTGGTTTGGGTGAGAATGATATTGCTTCCCCCCCTTTTTAGGAAGAGGTGGATTTTCCCCCTCTGAGGAGGTCAGAGAGGCTGAGGGACCACTACAACAGGGAGGGGTTTCCTCAGGTGAATACGACTGGATACAGGCGTCAGGGTGGGTGCAGACCCCAGCAGATGATGGGAGGCCGGAGGGGGGGATTTTAGCAGTAGAAACAGGTCACCAGATCCTGGTGACTGATACTTGTAGAATTTTTCAGAATTCATCTGGGGATTTTAATGTGTTTAATTTTTCGTCATTTAGTAACTGTGATTTATTGGCTAGGGGCTTAACTTTTGTGCCCGTAAATAATTTTAGCTTGGTTAACACCCTAGTGGATTTAAAAGATTTTGTAAGGAAACTCAATTTGAATTCCTATTTTCAGTCAGTTGAATTTGTATTTATTTATTTAACATTTGTTGCCGGGAAAGTCCAACTAGGCTCCACAGAGCCTATTTTCAGCAGAGGCCCAGGGAGAAATGTTTCAGACGCATGTCTTTAGAATGTGGGAGGAAACTGGAGTACGCAGAGGAAACCCATGCAAACGCAGGGAGAACATGCAAACTCTGCACAGAAGGCACCCCAGCCGAGAATCGACCTGGAGTACCTCTTGCTGTGAGATGACAACATTAACCGCTGCACCACTGCACCATTTGTAGGTGATCCCTTGCATATATCAAGCACTTTTAACTCCCGGCTACATCCCTCTTTACAAATTTTTGAAAAGATTTGTGAAATAGATATGAGAAACATTCGTAAGCAGAAACCTTTGTTAAACTTGAGGGAGGCTGAAGTGGTAAGCCTTTGAAAACTGAAAAGTAACCCGGATGTGAGAATTATCAAGCCTGACAAGGGTGGGGGGATGGTGGTGATGGATACTGCAGATTATAACATAAGGATGAAGGAGATGCTTAACAGTGCCCCTTACATAACAATTTCCTTAAATGAGCTTAATGGGGTACACCATAAAGTTAGAAACCAGTTGAATGACATGTTCATTGAGGGGTCTCTGACTACAGATGAGTTTAATTATATGTCAGTATCCCACTCTAAAACTCCCACTATTTTTGGCTTGCTCAAAATCCATAAGAGCCTCTTGAATCCACCTATGTGACCAATTGTGGATTGGAGGGGGTCCATCACCCACCCAATAGCAACATGTCTTGACATTAAATTGAAATCATTGCTGGGGAGTGAGAAGTTTATGTGTAAGGACTCCTGGGACTTCCAAGATAGGATTAACAATCTTGGTTATATGGAAAATGGTTTTTTCATTACGGTAGACGTGAAGGACCTCTACATGGTAATAACCCATGACACTGGACTTGAATGGGTTTGTGACTACCTACTTTCTAAAGGGGTGCCCCAGGCTAGGATTAATGTTTATGAACAGTTGTTTGAACTTGTATTAAAGAATAATTGTATTTTATTTGACAATGAGTTTTTCTTGCAAATTGATGGGGTGGCGATGGGCTCACCATGTGGGGGTACTTTTGCAAATATGGTGATGACTGAATGGGAAAAGAGGTTCTTGTTGGAGCCCAAACTTTTTCCCTTTTGTAAGATTTATGTCTGTTACTTGGATTATATTTTTATTTTGTGGGATAGCCCATCTGAGCTAGTTGGTGAGTTTTTGACTTATATCAACCAGTCGATTGCTTTTTTGAGATTCAAACACACAGTTGGGACAAATGAGATTCCCTACTTGGATGTGAAACTAATTAATGACATTGTTTCTAGGTCCTTTATTGCTAAGATATTTAGAAAGAAAACTTACTCAAACAGCTTCTTGCACTTCAGTAGCTCACATCCATTCAAACAGAAAAAGGCAGTTATCAAGGGACAATTTGTGAGGGTGGAATGCATGGTGTCACTCTTTGAGTCATTTTTGAATGAGTGTGATACCCTGAAGGCTATGTTTTTGAGGAGAGGGTATCCCTCTACTGTAATTCAGGAGGTCATGATGGAGGTTGTTAACAAGAAGGAAAGGGTAATTTTAGTGCTATTCTATCTAGGGATGAAATAATCCATGACCGTGTTGAACCAATGTGTTCAGGCACTGAACCTCGGGAGGTATCTACTTGTATAGTTAGGAGTGGTAAACTGGATGTTGGGAGTGAATGAAATTTTAGGTCAGCCTTTATCACAACTTTCAGCTCTGACGGTCAGCAAATTGTTGATATTTTATTTAAAAACTGGGTCATCTTGTCCTCTTGTGAAGAGATGAGGAGATGTATTAGTAATGCCCCGTTTATTGTGTATAGGAAGGGCAGATGTTTGAAAAATCTACTCAAAAATTATAAAGCTAAACCGGTAAAAGGCACTATGAGAAAGTGTAGTGCTTGCAGCCAGTGTGGATATATCTTGGAAGGGCCAGTGGTGACCACTAATGGCCAACTTCTCAGAATTGGGGGTTGGTTTACTTGTCAGTCTGAGAGGGTGGTGAATTGTGCGGTCTGTATGCAATGCCCCAGCTTCTATGTAGGGAAAACTGAGAGGAAACTTAAGAACAAAATCTACGAGCATGTGAGGGACATCAGGTTGAAAAGTCAAGCGAATGCCCTAGCTAGGAGCTGCATTGATCATGGCGGTCACTTTTTTAAGTTTGTCATTATTGATATGCTAAGGAAGGATCCGAGGGGGGGTCCATGACCCTTGCAACTGGAAAAAATGGAGGCATTATGGCAGTTAAGATTGGAAGCAACTTGCTTGCCAGGCTTGAATGACATGTTTTCTTTAGCCTGTTTTTTAAAGTTGAGGGCTCTGGAAAGATGACTGCCTTATCTGACTCCCTGTGATCTTTTACTTGCATTTTTTACTTGTATTTTTATTTCTTTTTGGATGTATAAAGTGCATTTTATTACATGTTTAGTAGCTGATACTCCTGTGCTAGGTTTTAATTAATATTTATTTTCGGGTGGGTTAATATTATATACCATTGGACTTGCCTTTATTAGGAGGGCTGACTGATAGAGCATTTCTCCCCGGGCCTCCACTGAAAACAGGCTCTGTGGAACCTAGTCGGACATTCCCGGTCAACAAATGTTAAAAAAAAAAAAAAAAAAAAATAGATGTTGTTTTCTTCTTTCATACTGTGCAGGGATGATGTAAAATACTTCTAAAATAATACTTTTTTTAGATGGGGTATAAGGCTTCTGCAGGACTAATTGGTTTAATTGTCTTGCATGAGGTGTTAATTGGGATTGGGTGTATATACTGTGTGCCTCCTGTGCTGTCTTTTATCTTGATAAAGTCTCTGAACTGACAGAGATGAAAGTGCTAGCTGTTATAGCTGAATAAAGTGTTTCAGGTGATCAACCAGTCTCTGTAACTTCTTAGTGACTGTATATTGGATTGTACCTTGGATTACAACACTGTGATTAGCTTTGCTCTGCTGGCGCCTGGATTTGGGCCTTACTTTTGGTATTTAGTTTTTGTGCTTTTGACTTGGTTTGCGGATCCATATTTAGATGACTCGCTTATCTTTGCAAAGTCTTTTTCAAAATGTCAGGAATCTCACTTGGGTGAGATCTGTTAGACAGGCTGGGATTCCAAGACAACATTCAAAGTCTTTTCTGAGTCTTTCACACAGGATTGTGTTCCTTGGGTATCAGTCAGACACCTGAGGTCAGAGAGCTTTTCTTCCACAAGAAAAAATAGATCTATATCTTGATCTGTTTCTAAGGTTTTTCACCCAGACTTCTGTCACTGTGAGGGAATACCTCAGGGTTTTGGGTCCCATGGCATTTATGATTCTCATGATACCCTTGGCAAGGTTTCACATGTGAAAGATAGAATGATATCTGAACTCTCTTTGGTCCTGGGATCAACATCCCTTGTCTTTTCAAATCTCAGTGCTGGAGTTTATTAAAAGAAACCACTTGGTGGAGGCAGCAAATTTCCCTAAACCTAGGTCTCCTCTTCACCCCCTCTGCACTAAAGCAGTTAGTCACTACAGATGTCTTGGACTTTACTAAGGAGCAGTTTCAGGAGGGTTAAAAGTGTAAGGTTTGTGAGACTCCAAGAACAGAAGCAAGCACATCAATATAAAAGAAATGCTTGGCCTGATCAAGGCACTGAAATCTCTGAAACATCTTTGATCACCTTGACCTCTTCAAGTTGTTACAAACAATACCACAGTGAGATCTATACTTCCTTGGACCAGGGCTTTAGCAGATTGGAGGAAAAAATTATTCTTAAAAGCCTCCTTCCACCAGATCCAGAACTTCAAAAGTAAAAAAAAGTCTGCAAAACATGTGAAAACCAAATATTCAGATCCAAAAAAGAGGTCAGTTGAAACTTCAGCTCTGACCTTGACTCCAAAATGTCTTAGACTTGAGGCACATATGGCAAGTACCTCTGCCTATACTCCTTCACTGGATTCAGAAATATCACATACTATTACTGTTCAGGACTCTCCCAAAAAGCAGGCTTGTGACAAATCGGACAGTATTCCCTTCAGACCTTTCCCTGTCATTTGGTGCGATCCTTCAGGTCTTATAGGAGTACATCTCAGGCAGACTTGGATCACCTTATACAGAAATACACTTCTGTGCTGAAGGAAGTTTGATTCATCCAGTTTACCTCTATCCATGCTCCTTCATAGGTTCATAGGTTCATAGGTAAGTACTAGGCTATCTGCCCGAGGGCATTTATAAGTTCACTGTTTTGAGTCTCAGGTTTGGTATCTTCAGAACCAGTGTCAAGCTCATAGAGCTGTCATGTAGAGCGCCCACTCCCCAACCCCACCCCCAGGAATACAGCTGCTTAACACAAGAAAACTAGCCAACTTCAGCTACTGCTAGGGGTTTGGATATCCCTCCTAGTTACCTCTCAGACAAGGTAAACCTAGTTGTTCCACCTCTCAGGAAAGTTTAAACCAAGAGTAGACATTAATAGAGCAAGAAAATATTGGCTTATGTCCAACTGCTGTTAGGAGAACTAGCCATTTCCCATTACTGCTAGGGGTGTGATTATCTCTCCCAGCCACGTATCAGACAAGATTTACCCATCCTGATTATTCAACCTGTCTACTCCACATAATATTAACCTCTATAATTTCACTCAGCTGATCCAACAACCAAGAGTAAACTTTAATAAAATAAGAAAATGCTGGCTTATGTCCAGCTTCTGTTACGAAAGTCAGTAGAGCCAGTGTCTCCCACGCCTAGCTGGTCTTACCTTATCGCTAAACAATACTTTAAATGCATTGTGTTTGCTGTATCTTGTAAGAGATTGCCTAGTCTTCATTTGAGCAGCTACCCTTACAACTATTCTCCCTTGTCACCCTTGAGACATATACTGCATTTCAATCTATTTCTCTCTAAAACAAAGTAACTCTTTAGAAATGTAGCACAAGGCAGCAATAAAATCCTTTAAACCAGTCTGATAGAAACAACCCAAAGAATAAAAAATATTTAACATTAATTTTTGATTACACTGCTGATAAATAAACAGGTACTTTTGCACATTGCCATAACTCTGGACCTGATTCTTTTCTCCACAGATTAGCTTTGCTATGCTTCCCAGCTATCCTCATATCATTAAATTTATTGATCCAAGCATATCACCTGATCCACCCCCCACTCCCATATCATAAACTTTATTTGACCAAAACATATCACCTGTCTCTTCACTACCCATACCAGAAATATAACCAAAGCAATTAAAACCTAATAAATAACCAATTAATTACAAATCAGAAAACGTTTTTCCTCATCCTTTTCTTCTTTTATCTACCCTTCCCCACCCAAAAGGTGCATCCTACTTTTCTTATAGATTTTTTTCCTCCCATTTCTTGTCTATACTCTTCTATACAACTATTTCTCACCTCCAAACATGCATATACATCTACTTCTCCAATAGGATTTTAGCCATCCTAAGCCTATTAACTACTTAGGAGTCATTCCCTACCTAAACTCAAAGCAAGTCCTCTGCATAAACCTACTTATCCCCTGTCCCCAGATACAACTTCCTAGACTGGCCATCCCTCTTCAACATAGATAAAATCCTACTCTAAAACATACATTACTAACCCACACCAAACACAAAACGCCACACTCCATTGCAAAAAAGTAACAAAACTACTATTTTCCCCATATCCTCAAAAAATCCACCACTCACCCCAATAAACTAATAAAGAGCTGAGATGTACACCCAAACCATGGCCCAACACTAACCCTGCCTAAACAAACCTAACTCCCTGCATAAAAACTCCCATCCTCAACAATCCTCTAAAACACAACAAACCTCAGTTTCTTCCTCCAGCCTACAAATATATGACCTCATTTCCCACAACATCTGAAATAAAATATAAGACCTTCATCCATGGATTGAATTCCATCAACTCCACATCCTAGTTATCAGTGAAACCTGGTTACAACCTGAAATTAAAATGAAGAAATCATTCCTCCGGGCTACACCATCATTAGGAAAGACCAAAGAGGTTAACAAGCTGGGGGTGTGGCCATCATCTTTCAAGCCACCTTACAAATCCATAGCCACCTCTCAACTATTCCACAATACAGCAATGGAGAAATATTAATAGCCAAACTCCACCTAAATAATCAGAAATCCATAATCATTGTAGCCGCCTGCATCCCTCCTCCTCCAAAAATGCCAAGACTACCAAAACATACTTAGCTATTTATCATGCAATTTAATTCAAGAAACCATCCTGCTTGGTGACTTTAACAGAGATTGGACCTCTAACTAACCTCTCTACTCCTCATAATATTAACCTCTATCATTTCACTCAGCTTATCCAACAACCAGCCTGATTTCATAAAGGATTCCCAAAAATCCATGCTAGACTGCATATTTCAACCAATCATAAAAAGATTAATCTAGCCAGCACCCTCCCAGATACTCTCAGAGATCATCACCACACCTGCATCAACAAGAGTATCACATGCCCCCCAAAACCCTATATTTCAACTCTGTGCAAAACTGAACCAATTCTGATAAATTCATATTTAATGACACACTTAAACAATGTGACTGGGAACCTCACAAATATCTACTTCTAGATGAAGCTGTCACTTCAATAACTCCTTCTTAACCATACTAAACCAACACGCCCCAATGAGATGTAAAAGAGTGAAAATAAATTCTGTCACATGGCTAACCTGTCGTACTAAACCACTCAAGAGAGATAGTACGATGCCTGGAAACAATGGCACAAAATTAGGACCCAGTCCAAACTAGATAGATATTGGTGCCCCAGAAACCATAAAAAAATACAAGTTCATTATAATAAAAATAACTTTTGCTCCACAAACCAGGCCACTCATACAAAACCAAACAAAAAACAACAACAACAAAAAAAATTGGCAAAATTTAAACAACCTCCTAAAACCAGCGATAAAAAAGACAAAACCAACTGCTACACAAGGAGGAGCCAGGGATCTGCACACCAAATTCGAAAATCATTAAAAAATATCCAAACCAAGTAAGTAAACTTGTACTCAACGTTTATTTAAGCCACAAAGTCTCTGTTTAGCTTTTCGTCGGTGACTGCTCATGAACTTCCTCAGAACAGGAAATAAACACATTCAACACATCCTGTTTAAATATTACAATATAACTCCCTACGTTTGCCACACTGCCACCTGTGGTCGGAATACACAATTTCAATATATTGAAAAGAACATACAAGGAGGATGCATACCTCAGTATACTCAATTACACGGTTTCCTACCCTGTATTGATCCTAATTAATACAGCCATTACAAAATACTATAGTACATTCTAACACTATGGAAAAACTTCCTTCACAATTCATAATTCCGTTATACAAAGTTAGCACATCCACCAAACTGCCAAACAATCGCCCTTTAGCAATCCTTCCTCCCCTATCCAAAGTACTTGAAAATACATACATCAGTAACACCTAGCTTTTCTACTTGATAAAACAATTACTTTCTCATACCCAACATGACATTCAACCCCACCACAGTAGCAGAAGTGCCCTACTACATTTCCTGCACATACCATTAATCAAAGTAAAAACTCAAGTAATTTTGTCTCCACCCTTTTTTCTGGACGTGTCAATAGCCTTTGACACTGTCTCACATTAACTCCTCATCCGAAGACTAGATGTTATAGGTCTTACTACTCTCTCATCTAGCTGGTTCACCAGCTACAAGAACAATTACAAATCATACCCAGTCTGTAAAATGGAATGACTTCCACTCCACCTTCCTTCCAATCACTACAGGAGTTCCTCAAGGCTCCATACTTGGGCCAACACTTTTCAATATCTTCATTAATGACATGCACAAGTAATCATGTCAATTTGCCAACATAATACAATATGCTCACCTTAGAAACCATCATACAGGAAGCCTTTACCTCTATAGAAAACAGACTAAATAAATCTCAATTGCTTGTAAACCCCCCAAAAATCAAACTAATCCTATTCCTTTCCAAATACATAAATCAAAACAATACTGACCTTAATATTATCTTCTCAAACAACACAAAAATTGAAACGTGTCACCAATACAAAATTACTAGGAGTTATTATTAATAACAAGTTATATTAAAACTTCAAAAGAGACCACAGCTCTCTCTGTTCTGAGTCAGGCAGAATTTTTCCCCTCCCTCCCACCCATTTAAGTTGTCTTGTTAAATACCACTGTCTTTCTAGTTGCCCGCCTCTTATGTTAATCTGACCATATATCTCATTTCTCTCTACTTTCACTGGCTTATGTGAGTAATCACAAAACCATCACTTTTGAAATCCCACCCCTTCAATTATTTAAATTTATTGGCCATCCTACAGTATTTCATAGTACCAAAATACAAAAGTAACCACCCCTTTCAGTCCATCTTGCTGTTTTAAAAATAGTAACTCTCCACTAAACCTTAACTTTTTAAACAGGTAAAACTCAAGTTACCTACTTTCATATCTAACTTCTCTAGTGCACACTGCAGAGTGCATTCTTTTCAATCTTACCTTTAAGCATCCCTGTTACTAGCACTTTCTCTAATACCTAAAAGATCATCTCTACTTGACTCCAAGTAGACTTTTCTCTATCTGTTAAACCTAGCACTTGCTCCTACAGTACTTATTACCTTGATACGGCACTCTTATAGATAGCACCCCAAAAGGCAAACCCCCATTTCTCGGTCACTCCGTCCCCGGAATCTCTTTTAAAGTTTTTTGTCTAGTCCTTCTAGCATGTCGAGGGATCAGTTGCTAGTGTCCTCTCCTGCTCAGCTGGTGAACCTGGGAATATTGAGGCAATGTTACAATTGCCTCATGTACCTGAACAACCCTCTCCTCCTCCCACAAAACACAAATACATGCGAGAGATGCAACTATACGGCCAAACTGGAGGCTGAGCTCTCTCAACATAGGACTGGCAAGACCAGTCAGGAGGAGAAGGTTACCACACACACTATAGACCCAGTCTCACATAGTACCATCACAACCTCAAATCATACACATAAACACACAAAGACATACTCGGCTCTGATCAAAAATCTACCAAAACAGCAGAGGCCACCAAAGCAGACACCCAAACAACCACCACCTCAGAACACAACACCTGCAACACATAGACCTCACAGTCAGAGTGTCAAACAGTCACAGCCCTTAAGGCCAAACACAATGCCAGACACACTAGTCATTGGTGACTCCATAGTCAGACACACTGGCGTCCGCTCACCAGACTGAGTAAGGAGAAGGTCACAGTAAGCTGCCTGTCGGGCGCTAGAATCCGCCACATAACGCAAGCACTCAGGTCTCTCAACAGCAGGTACAAATATGACTCAGTCATTGTCCCCGCTGGTGTAAACGACCTGAGACGTACCTCCTTGGACTACATGAAAAGAGACATTGAGGAGCTCTCTGATTATGTAGCCCAGGCAGGTATGACCCTGACCTTGAGCAGTATCCTACCTTCACCAAGAATGATGCCACAATACAGAGATAAGATGATCAGCTTTAACAATTGGCTTAAACTCTGGTGTCATTCAAAGGGGATCCAATGTCTGTCTGTCTGGGATGACATGCTGGACAAGCCACGCTGCTTCGCAAGGGATGGCTTGCACCTGTCACCCCTGGGATTCCGGATATTGGCAAAGGCTCTTGCCACCCCCATAGTGCCTTTTTAGGCAAGGCTCAAATTCTAAACCTACCACCCTAGAACACAAAAAGGAAAAAACTAAGGGTAATGCTGCTCAATGCCAGAAGTCTAAATCTCAAAATGCACGCACTCGAGGCCCTTCTCAGTATGGAGAACATCGATGTCTGTGCAGTGACAGAAACCTGGTTCAAGGCTCCTGAGAGCACCCCAGCACTATCAGGTTTTACCTCTTATCATGCCCCAAAATCCGGACAATACCAAGAAAGGAGGGGGGGTATCCATATTCATCAAAGACACCCACACCTCAAGACTGGTGGCAACGCACGATGCATCGGAGACCATCCAGGTGCAATTAACCATAGGCAAGACTGCTCTGCAAATTGTAGCATGTTACAGGCCACCCTCACAAACTCAGGAACCTCACATGGCCTTCCTGAAAACACTAGAGGGATAAATGTATCACCAAACACCATCATACTAGGTGACTTCAATTACCCTAATATAGACTGGGAACACTACTCAAGCCCAAACACCCTAGCCCAAAAGTTCCTGGAATTCATAAACTCAAATGCCATGGAACAACTAGTCACCATCCCCACAAGAGGAGAAAACATACTTGATCTCATCATCACGAACATGGGAGCACAATGTTCAACACCGGAAGTATACCCCTCACTGGTGAGATCAGATCACAAACTAATCTCGCTGGAGGTCCTCATTCCACCCCACCTCACATAAAAAGACCACAGTAAAGAACTTCTCGAAGCCGACTTCACACTTCTAAAGACTAGTGTGGTCTCCTTTAAGGCCCCGAGCCGACGGAAAACAGTACTCAAGCCGCTGAATCACTTACAAATGCCTTCTACCAGCACCTGCAGGACTGCATGGATAAGGCAATCCCAAGCAAAACAAAGACTCTTTGTACCAAAGGCAAGCGTCCACTCTGGTGGACCCCAGCCATAAATAAACTCTACAACAAAAGGAGGAAGCTACTACAAGATAGAGCAAAATCCTTAAAAGGTAAGACACCCTTGATCACTATAAGTAAAAACTAAGAGCTCTCATAAAATCATCCAAAGCAAATTTTGAGAGAAAAATAGCTAAAGACTCAAAAGACAATCATAAGGCCTTCTTTAGCTATGTTAGAAACCTGGGAGGAAACTCCCAGATATGCTCAGAACTAGTTCAAAATGATGTGAAGATTACTGATCCTACAGACATTGCCAACATACTGGCTGACAGGTTCAGTGCAAACTCCCCCCCCCCCAAAGGAGGGATATCTATACCAAGCGCTTGCAGACCCCCAAACATTTCCAACGTCCAAGTGAGAACTGCTCTCTCCAAAGCAAAACACAGCATCCATGGGACCTGATGGTGTCCCCGGCTGTGTGCTCCACGAACTCAACGAGGAATTAAACCCACAGCTAGGACAGCTGTTTAATCATAGTCTTACCTCTGGATACGTACCCAGGGAGTGGCGCACTGCAACTGTGGTCCCACTTCACAAAGGCAGTGCCTCCACCGACCCTGGAAATTACCGGCCCATTAGCTTGACAAGCCTTATCTGCAAAGCCATGGAGAGGATCATAATGGACCTCATAAATAAAGACATAGGAATTTGCAGACTTTGGATCCATCCCAGTTTGGCTTTGTCAAAGGCAGATCATGCCTTCTAAACTTGGTTGACTTTTTCGAAACAGTCACCAAAGCCATTGATGAGGGAAAGGCATTCCATACAGCCTACCTCGATCTGGCGAAGGCCTTTGATACAATACCCCACTCGGGTATCATTGAAAAACTCATCAGCTTAAATGTTAACCCATACATCACAAGATGGGTTGCAAACTGGCTGAGTGACAGAACCCACAGGGTCAGAGTTGCTGGCGCCATGTCAGACTCAAAGCCTGTCACAAGTGGTGTACCACAGGGCTCAGTCCTGGGCCCACTCTTGTTTGGCATCTACTTTTCCAGTACAAGCAAACACAGGAGGGTTATGGCTGACAAAGTTTGCAGATGACTGCAAACTGGCGCCATAGTAGAAAACACATCTGACACAGATATCCTTCAGAAGGGTCTCACAGAAACGGATAACTGGTGCCAGAGCCATGGCCTAAAGTTAAATGCCAAAATGCATAGTCATACCCTTCGGGAAAAACAAGGTTACCCTAGCTACCAAATAGGTGGCAATCCACTGAGTACAGAAGAAGTTATCAGGGACCTGGGGACCCAGGTTGATAGTAGTCTGTCATTCGACACCCATGTAGCTAAAGTAGTTAGGAAGACCTTCTACATTGCCCACCTTATCATGAAGGGATTCTCATCTAGATCAAGGGAGGTCATAGTCTCCCTATACTCATCACTCATCAGACCAATGATTGAGTACAATGCCCCATTCGGAATGTATCTGACCCGACACTTGCAGCAGCTGGAGAGGCCACAAAAGTTCCTCACCAAAAGGATAAAGGGTCTCAAACATCTGTCCTATGCTGCCCGACTGAAAGAACTCCAGCTCTATTCAGTCGCTACCGCTGCTCAGAGGTGACCTTTGCCTAACATACAAGGCCATGTCAAACCCAGATTTGATGAATATGCTTCACCTCAAAAATCTAGATCCGTCAGAGCCACAAGGCGGGAGACTTAAACCTCGACACGGCTATTAATAGGACGTGCTGGAGGGATAGATTCATCACCCAAAGACTCCCTATGCTGTGGAATAAAATCCCGGTATATGTGAGGCAGAGCACCTCGCTGGCCTTGTTCAAGAGAAATCTTGACCAATGGATGGGAGATCGCAGATATACCCCAGGGATTACCTCAGTGTCACTGCTCAACAGAGGCACAGCAAAATAATGGGTATAGTTCCCCATACTCAAGGGGTGGCGTAAGCCACAAAACTATGGGCTAGGCTTGTAAATGCCCTCGGGCAGATAGCCTAGTATGAACCTATGAACCTATGAACCTATTTGATCTTCACTTTGACACTGCAGTCAAAAAGACACACTCTAAACTAAGCTCTCTCTTTACAGATAAAGCACCTGCTAAGTGATCATAGTAAAAAATAGCTGCCACCTTCCTTTTCCTTCCTAACGTTAACAATATCCACAAATCTCACCTCTTCGAACCAAACACAAACTAGAAAGCAACTACAATATTAGGAAAATTTGCCTGCAGCCTCCAAACCTCTCTTACCACTGCATGGCATTTAATACCTCCAAATGGCTTGAACTTCCTCAATGCATTATTCACTCTCACCTACTCATAGCACAGAAAATATTTCACCATCCACATAAAACACCCTTGTTGTCAAATCTTATCCAGTGGTGTGTACTAAGTAGAACTTTAAGATCTTCAAAACTTAAACTGACTGTTGCTAATACATCAAATAATTATTAGTGTAACTCGCTATTCTCTGTCGCCATCTCCAAGGCATGGAACAGACTTCCAAACCACATTTTTAAATAACCTGCAACAATTCAAATCCACCCTAAGATATTACCTGGAAACTAATAAACTATGTAAGTGTACCACACCTACAATGTGAAGTATGGAATTCTAAATCTGTTCAGTATGGATACTATACAGGTTATGCAGAATTTTATTTTGAAAGCCCTAATAAAGTCTCCCTTTGAACCAGTGGCTACAGCACAGCTCAACTTCCTGTCATGGAAAACCATTTTTCCAGCAGCAATCACGTCAGTTAGGAGGATTTCAGAATGCCATGCTTTTCTTAATTTTCCCACTTATCTTCGACAAAGACAGGGTAATCTTAAGCACTAATTCCTCTTTCATTCCCAAAGTAGCTACTGAGAATAATGTTTTTCATCCCATTCATTTACCAATCTTTTTTCCCCAACTGTCAAAATAAAGGGGAGTACTTGTTGCATACCTTAGATGTTCATAGACAGTTATGTTTTTATTTTCAAAGAACTGCTTCCATATGAAAAGATGAGCAACTATTCTTTACATTTGTGCAGAATAAATTAGGCAAAATATATCTAAAACCTATTTTTCTAGATGGTTGTCCAATTGAATTTCCTTCATTTATGATTCTCACAACAAACCATTATCATGCCAACCTAAAGCCCATGCTA
The DNA here is from genome assembly GCF_019279795.1 of Protopterus annectens. Lineage (NCBI taxonomy): Eukaryota > Metazoa > Chordata > Ceratodontiformes > Protopteridae > Protopterus > Protopterus annectens. The sequence goes on from NC_056745.1 coordinate 941,353,311, forward strand.
CTAGAGCTCTGGCTATGTCTACTGCCTTTTTTAGAGCCGTATATGTGAAGTAGCCACTTAGTCTTCAATGTATGCCTCCATGAACTGTTACAAAATGGATTCTACTTCTAGAGCTACAGCATCCTTCATCACTTCTATCATTAAGTGTCTCCTGTCATGATCCTAACACGGAGTTCTATAGCCTAGGATTATGACAAACACATTGGATATGATGGGCTGAATAAATAGGATATGAAAGTTATACACTTAACATTATGATACATCCTTTCATTCCACTCCATCCAGTGTCACAAAACCCACCTCCTTCCACCTTCCATATTTTAAAACCTGAAGGATTAGCATTTCATAATGCTTGGGCTCAATGCAGTACAGACCGATAGGTAATGTCTGTCAGGAATCAAACTAGATCTTAGATAACTAGGGGGACAGATGCATTATAGGAAGGAAGAATTCTTAAAGGTGTTTGAGGCTGGAGTACTATTTCTGCCATATTTGATCTGAGTGGTGACTTGAGGCCTCACATGTTGCATCAGAAGGACTGGAATGAAAAGATCCATTGCTATGGTAAGTGCATAACTTTCATTTAAAGCTACACAACCCTTTTTCTTCACTGAGTTAGCAGTCCGTGTAAGGACGTGACATCTACTAACTCGTGTGATGTTTTTTCCCCACAGTTGCAGTTGACTATGTCCCAGTTGTGGAGGTCAATGGCATATCAGCTGCTGATAGACTGTTATACAATGAGAAGGAGGAGACCTGCAACATTGTGGGCACTGGCTGCCAAGGTGACCACTAGGTTGTACTGTCCAGCTAAAGTAGATGGTACTCTTAACATCTTAGTGTGAGCAAAACACCAGTACACTGAAAAATTATGGTATTCAGAAAAAAATGATCACTGCACTTCATGGTAATTTTATCTCATCAACACCTATGTGGTGTGGAATGGCACACATCCTTGCACTCCATAACATCTCCTGAAAAATCAACTTAAAAAGCATGAGATAAACAAATGTAAATATTTTGTGAATAATAAAAACTATTAAAACTGTGCAAATAGCAATGTTACCAGTGTGCCCTGGCCCAGCAATCAAGGAGCCTCAATCCTCACTAACACCAGTGAGGAGCATCCATATAGGGAAATGATAATAAATACACACACACAGTGAAGTACAATTTCCCTTAAGAGCACACAGATATTGCAGTCAGTCTGGGGCTGGTTTCTCCCTTTCTCTCCAGGTCCCCAATAAGACTTCCCAACAAGCTATAGGGTCCAGATCTCAGCCTAGTGGGCAAGCTAAAACCTCAAGCATCCTCTCTGTCTAACCAGTGCTTCATGTCCCTGCCCAAGTAGTTGACACACACACACACACGTTGAGATAAGAGTTAAATACAACCACACAGATACTCCTGGGGAAGACTGGCACAGGTTCTCCAGCTGTGCCCCTTTTCTGTCCAGTCTAAAAGGTAGTACCAGCTGCCACCACCCACTAATATCAGCTACTCAAAAGCCCCTCTGAAAGGATGTCCAATTATTACTGTGCAGTATTATTATCCAAATGGTAAGTGTGACTTTACAGTCAAGGCTTAGAGTGACTTGGTACAGTATCACTACATACATGCAATGTACTCTAGAGCTTAAATCTACTCTACATAAAACAGCCACTGTTGAAAAGTTTTAAAATATTTAATAATAAATAATAAAAACACAAGACAATACTTCTTACTACATAGTGCTAGTCAAGAGTTCAGACATCACAGAGAAATACTTAAAATAATACTGTAGAAAAGTTCTGACATCAACACAGAAAAAACACTTTGTCTAATCTTCCTAATTTCTTGCTATTTCTAAGAGAAAACACAGTTCTAAAATAAACTTACATATAGAAACAGGCAGTGCTGGTGATGTTGGATGTTCTCAAGAAAAATGCTCTGAGCTCTCTGATTCTCTCTTTAAATTGATAACACAGAGCTGCTTCACATGGCATCATTCTTCACACTTCTCTGGTGCTCCCAGGCTAACAGAAACTACATTTACATTATTTACACCTGGTCAGAAACCAGAGCAATAAAGGACAGTTATACATGCAAATTCTAGCCATTAACTCTAGTCTTAAAACAATAGCCTTCCTCTAGACATATTGGCTCCAAATTTTGACATCAAAGACAGCCATAAAATGCTTGACTTATCTTTCTTACAGCAGAGTGCACTTTTGTTACATTTTTGCAGTTCAATATCCATTAATATTTACAAATGACAGAATTATCTAAAAAATTATATCGGGCTAGCCTGGCAGCCTTTACCTATCTTCACAACCAGTACAAAGTATTCTTTACAGTGATAATAGAATTTTTGGTACTTACGTATTATTGCAACCAGATTTTTGTGATAATACCGCTTTCTTTCCCATGGGTAATGTAAAGCAGAAATGTATGCAGAATCACACAAGGAATGCTATCTTTAAAACAAAACACTTTGTTTAGGTAGGAATAACAGTGTAATATTTGAAAAATGAGTATTTCTTTGAAGGTATGCCGTTCCCAAAATCAAGTCACTCATACCACATTTTCAAGTCCTGTTTCATGTTAGGCACATTCCAAACAGTAAACCAGCAACTGAGCAATCCACAAGTATGCTGCTGTAAAACATTCACTAAACAGTCCAACAGTAAGTAGTATCCACAAGGATAACACCATCTGAATACAAAAAATAAATCATTATTGGCAACGACTCCAAAAAAATTATCGGACTACCGCTAAACAGAACAGCCTCCATTGTACACGTACTTTTATAAAGTGTGCACATACATATTCTCCTTAACTTCAGTTCTATTCAACAGTTTGTAAACAATAAATCCAACAATTTACCAAAAAAAAAGATTTGCAGGTCTCCGTGCCTTATTCTATGAAGAAAGTATTGTACAACTTAGTAATCCATATTGCAGGACAGCAGAAGTTCAACCAAACATTTTCCCAGGTGTCTGACTTTCATTTCCTGCAGCACGTCAGTGTAACCAACTTTACAGTACTCAGTCCAAGATTCACACCTCCATGTTGATTTACCTTACCAAATTTAAGGACAAACTAAGCCATACCCACTGAAAATATCAAATTCCACCTTAACATAACTCTCACTATCCGTTTTTAGGCAAACAAACGTATTACCGCTACCGCAAAAAATCTGGTTGCGATAATACGTAAGTACCAAATTTTCTTACTCTATACATAATTACAATAATATAGTATAACACATACAAACCCAAAATTGTATTTTTGCTAAGCCTTCACAAGCAAATTATCATGTCATGAAAACTGTATAACTCAAGCATACATTGTTAGAGCATTTTTAACTAGACACAAACTTTCACATGACAACTAGAAATTCCCCTCTGAGTGCATGCTTATTTATTTATTTTTAAACACTTTTATTAAATATCAATTAGGGCACAAACACACACATTAACAGAAAAATAAACAAACCATATTAGCACATTTTTCCTTTTGCATACATTCTACATCACTTACATTTTCTTTCTTTATAGCTATCATCAGTCAAACATTATATAATTTGCTCAAGTCCTCCCTTAAACCTCATTCTTTCTCCTCCTTAACATTATTCTGCATTTATTGTTCCCACAATTTAAATTTATTTCATTGTAATTTGTTTTCCCTTTTCTAAAGATTCCTCTTCCAGTTCTTTCCTCTCTTATAATATTCAATACTTTAAAGAGAGTTTGTTTAGACTTAGATTTCCATTTTCTAGTAATTGTGTTTTTGGCAGCCAACAGAATTAAACTTAACAAGACCTTACTATGCTCAAAATAATAATTTCCTTAGTTACAGCTATTTGCTCACCCAATATTTCTTATCATTTTTAAAATCTTCCAATTCATCACATCCCAAAATATATGCTCCCAGTTATCTTTTTCTTCCCGATCACACCTTCCAACATTTGCTATCTACCTGAGGAAAAATTATTTGAAGTCTGCTTGGGGGTGCAAAAATTTCCATGCAATACTTCTAATCAAAAATCATAAACTTTCTGGACTTTGTTGCATCATTGGGAGCCATATGTATATCCTGCCATTGTTCCCTTATAAATTGTTTTCCCAGTATCTCTAACCAATCTTTTCTTACCTCCGCTGATTGATTGTTATAGCTATCATCCAATATTTTATATACTCTATTAATTATCTTTTTTTAAATGGCAACTACTGTTTTAGATTCATCTAAAAATTCTACTGAAAACATATGCTTGATTGTATAATTAGCAAAACAAATAACACTGAATATCACTCAAGATGTGCACCTTATAGTGCAAATATCAGTGACAGCCTTCTTCAACATGGAAGGTTTCACCTGTTGCCATGGAACAGTTTGTAAGTCACTTGGTCTTTGAAGTATTAAGTACATATGGAACTATTGCTTATTTTTATAATTAGTAACAAACAACTAGCGTATTTCTGGTATAGTGTGATATAAGTGGACACTGACAATGAATTTTTCTGTCTCTCACCATAACATTTTCACACCATGCCACTCAATAGCAAGTAGGTCTCTCAGTTAATAAAAATATGAACATAAATATGAAAACATGAGGGGCAAATAGTGATTAAATTCTGTACTGCAAAATTTCATAGATAAACAATCTTAGTGACATTTTGTTTATAAGTCATTGCCCTTTCTAATACTGCCTACTATTAGCCGGTAAGTTATTTAGTTAAAGAAGCGAGACAGGAAAATTCATTGGCTAGCAGGAAAATATTGTGGTATGTTTTGCAAGCAAATGGCTGCATAATGACATGCAAATGAGTGCCATGTTTGATTTTGTCAGTTGGATATGCAATGGCTATTGTTAGCATATTGGCACTCATTTGCATATCATTATGCAGCCATTTGCATGCAAAACATATGACAATATTTTCCTACTAGCCAGACTGTGCCATGTGTTTCTCCGTGTTACCCCTTTCCTGCCTACTGTTGCTGATTGTGCTACTAGTTTCTGAGTACCTAACATGGCAATTGTGTTGCACAATACTGAATGAAGCTTCAGATTCTTACAAAAGTTGTACTTACATCTGCAGTTAAAATTGTATGTAACCTCGTATTCTGTTTTTAAAATAAGGTGATGCACTATTTCACTACTGAAGCATCTAAATATGAAGTATGTTACTTTTTATTTTGTAGTTTTTATTTTTTGCTTTTCCTCACAGGTGACTAACCCTTCCTCTCTCTCAGGGAACCTAAAGTTAATTATTCACCTAAACCATATCTGAAATTTGGGTCTCAGGAAGAGATTGAGGTATTCCAGAACACACAAAATGCAATGAAACAGCTGTGGAATCCCACAGACATTAGGAACTTAAACCTGAGGAGTTGACTCTGAGCATAGCAAAAGAATGCAATGATGCCAGCTCAGCTACCTCAGGAGAAGGATGCTCTGGTTGATGCAGTCATTTTCTTGGTTGGTGAGGACAGGTAGGATACGACATTTATCAAAGATATGCCGTATGTTCTCATATAGCTGTTATATAAAATATTCTCCACATTGATCACTGCTGCAGTAACCTTAGCTACATGGGTTATATCCTGCCAAAGATATAACAGCTGTCTACCTTCCAAAGCTTCAGGGCACTTCCATGCACCCAAACTGCCAAGTGGCTTGAGCTGGGCTGATTCAAAGACAAGTTTGGGTGTGAAGCCCTTCAGAGCTATACTGCTGCCAAAGACTACACTCCTCTGAGGCTTTTGATGATCCACGGTCGGCTTGTGCTTTCCTTATCTGGGCAGATTCCTTCAGAGAAAAAACTTCCATTTTTTTCATTTTTTTACTTATGTTTTATTACTTTCCTCTTCAAGAAAGTTATTTTAAAGCTAGGAGTGTTGTGATTTACTAGATTGTCTGTAGATTGTAATGTATTTTTAAACAGAGCAGTTGTTTCTGTCACTTTAAAGGTAGTGTTATCCAACTTTTGAACTTTATTTTTGTGGAGAAATTATGCTCATTTTAAGGTTGTGGGGCTCCCATAGTGTTTGAAAGTTGCTTTTGACTGTGCTTTTTCTGTCAAAAAATTTACTTTTACTTACTAGTAGTTTTACTGGCATTCTTGCTTGGTTTTCCAAAGGACAGAGGCACCATTTTTGGCTTGACCATGGAACAGATTGTCATTCCCATGCTTTGTCCTTCTTCCAGCCACAAAAAAAGTTAAGCAAACAACTTTTGCCACCACAGTTTGCTAGAAATTTGCCTCAGCCGCAGGTGGGTGAGTCTGCTGTAGCCATTTGTTGTACCTCAGACTACTCATTGTTTACCCTCAATCCCTTGGTGTAGCATCTACAGCCATTGTGGCCTGGGGGTTCCTACATCCTCTGTGGCTTTTGTTGTCCCCTCAGTGGGCAAGGGAGAACCACTCTCATCAGTTCTGGGATATGGAACAGGGAATATTTCCCTGTTGTGCCAGAATGCTGTGCTCATCCTAGAGAAGCAGTGTCTGCCATTAATAACATGGTTGGCCCCATTTTCCCTGTCCAAAAGAAACAGAAAACAAAGCATGTATCTACTCTTTTACAAATTTCTTTGGATAGGAGTAGTTTACTATGATTGGCTCAAGGTTTTATTCAAGCTATTGAACCTTCTTGAAGAGTATTTTCCAGTGAAAGAAAGAGGGATGCCACCTTTCCTGAAGAGATTCAAGATTCTGAATCTGAACAGAAAGATGCTTTCCTGAAGAGATTCAAGATTCTGAATCTGAACAGGAAGATGCAGGGACAGATTCAGGGTTGTGTCCTCAGATTACTGATTCAGACTCAGAGGAAAGCTTTCTTTCTGATTCTTCCTGTGCGGGCTTCTCTTTCTCTGAGACTATTGTCAGAATATCCTAGTGTTTTCAGTGGGATAACAATAGGTTTCTCAGTACCTCAAAAAGTACTATGAGTTGTTACAGAAGGATTTTCCACAACTTACACCCACTCCTCCTGCCCTGTCCACTGTAGAGGATGTGTGTCTTACTGCTTGCAATTTTCCTGATAGTCATTTAACTGTCCCTAAAAAGGCAGATAGAATGTATAAAGTTCCTCAGTCTTAAATGTTTATGTACTATTCCTAAACCTGACCCAGCAGCTATAGCCTTAGTTGACTCCTCTGCTGATTAGCACTTAGTTAATTTCAATCCTACTCTTTCTAATAAGTAGCGAACAATTATTGATAGCTATGGGAAAAAAAACTGTAAACTTCTGTGACTTTGAATTTCAATATCTTAAACTGTCAGGCTTATATGTTACAATTTATTCTGACATATTGTGAAAGTATGAGGAATATTTAATTTACAGTTTCGTCTTGTGAAGAAAAATCTACTTTAAATAATTTATTTTATTGTACAGATCACTCACTACTCATTGTTTGCAGTATGTGTATGACTCTGTTGATACTTCTTCCAGGGCTGTGGTAACTGGTATGGTTTTAAGGAGGTTTACTTGGCTGCAGCCTCAAAACCTTCCAGATGAGGTTAACATGAGATTTTAAATCCTCCCTTGGATAGATATTTATTATTTCACCCCTCTGCTGCAGAGGTGATCAAACCGTGTGATGAAAGGGGCAAGCTGATCCAGGGAATCTCTAGATTTTTTATCCTTCCTTTTCCAAATTGTCCAATGGATATTTTTTCTCTTCAACCAGTTTTGGCAAAAAACAGAATACACAGTTTCAGGAGATTTCAGTAAAACATAATTTAAGATGAAATGGCAAAGAAGTTCCAAAAAGAACTCTCACACCTTCCAAAACTAAGAACATTCCACAAGTTTGAATGTCTATTCAAGAGACCTTGTGACCCCCTTCCACTCTGGCCCTCTTTCTCTTAAAGAAGGTCTGAATCACCTTTTTCTTTCTTTTGCAACAGATTGTTTCAGACAAATGGGTTCTAAAAATCATTCATCAAGGTTACAGATGGCAGTGCAATGACATTCCTCCTTTCCAGGGGGTCATTCCTCATCCTGCAGATCAGACTGTTTGTTTCCTGTGTGACAAGCCCTCTTTACCCTAGAGCAGTAACTAAGGAGCCTCAATCCTCACCACTGTCTCCAGTAAGGGAGTATCACTAAAAGCAGGGATAAAAATGCACAATTTCCCCTAAGAGTACACCGGGAACCGGCTCCAAACCTGGGGCTGGACTATATGCTTCACTCCAGGTCTCCAAATGAGTCTTCACATCAACCACTGCAAAGCACTGTGTCTCAGTTCTAGGTATCTGACACACTCACTCTTAATGTCTGATATTCACACATACACACACACTTGGGAAAGACAGGCACAGATTTACTTGTTGTGTTCTTTTGCCCAAATTACAAGATAATGGCTACCACCAGTCAGATATCGCAATACACGTCCAAAGGGGGTGTTCAATTATATTAACTAAAATAGATAGTGATACAAATGGTAGCATGTATCCCAAGCAGTAAGGCTTTTTGGAGTGGCCCAGGTATTATCACAATAAGCATAAACACTCTCAAGTTATTAAAAGTATTCCCCATCTAACCAGCCACAATGAAAGATAGTAAAATATTTAATAAGAAATAAAAGGATTTAAAACATGTAAATACTGAATAACTATTTCCAGTAAATAACAGAGTTTCACACAAGGGAAATATGAAAATAATACTGTAGGACAGATCTCACATTGATTTAGAATGCATACAAATGGCCTGGTATAAATGATTATTGCTCTATTCAGTGTTTATTGAAATTAAAGGCACTGACGAAATAACAAATACCTAAGGGGGCTGGATGCTAAACTTGAAAAATGGTATACTTATTTAATATATTTAATTAATCTATGCCGCATGATATATACTATTTTATTTTACATCATGAATGTCAAAGGATTTGTATTTTAAAGTATTTTTCATTTTAATTACTTTTTTAGTATATACTAGCATTTTATATTATTTATACTTATAGGTAGTATAGAATTTTTATGGTACGACTGTTTAGGATTTTAAATAGTTTGGATGTATAAAGAGGAGTTTAAAATATGGCATTTGTTTGTCACTAGTAATAATGCCGATTATTGTTTAATTAAATATAGGGGTTTGAATGGTGCTAGTATTTTCAGGCCTTTAAGCATATGTGTTTAATTACTGATATATTCATTTTATTTGAATGTTTTTAAAATTTTCAGCTGGCAGGAAAAACTGCATCTTTCTGCATTGAATGAATGAGGGGAGGAACAGGTGATGTCATCCTTAGAAAACACTTGATTAGTTCCAGAGAACGTATTTAAACTGCATGTTAAACTGGATACCTTAGCATCTGAGGAAGTTCATAGTTACATTCAATGATGGACAAAAGCGCTTATGTACTTGTTTTTTGTTTTTAATGTAATGGGATAATAAATTCGGTGTTTGACAAATCTGCAGCCTACTAGCCATTGGTTTGCTGTCCTTCATTTTTATAATCTATATAACTCACCAAGACAAGATTATACTATTAATTTTGCAAGACAAGATGAGGAATTATGTCCACACTCCAGGCTGTCTGTCCTCAGAGACTGGAACAACTACTCTGGAAACAACTGGACTACTACTACTGAACTGATCTGGAAACAACTGAATGAAAACTGAAGTACCCCCGGACAAATGACTCAGAAACTGCTTTTATAGCAGATTTTTTTAAAGTAACGGGGAGTTGCTATGAGAATTATATTCTCTCATATTAGACTTTGAAAAGTAAACAAACAGCCTCAATGAAGATTCTATTCTCCCAGCTGTGACACACAATGACATCACATCTAGGTCAACTGACTCTGGCATAACATACATTCAGAATTATCTTTACATAGAACATGTACATTTGGTCAGCCAGAAGAACACTGTTTGACATTCAAACATCTTGCATAAATCAAAGTGATAATCAAAAGACTTAAAACTTATTTATAAAAGTCTAGCTAGTCATGCGGGCATATGTAACACAAAATAATTTACAATTATTTACGAAACTTCAGCCAGTCATGCTAGCACAGATAACAATATCTAATATCCTCACAGCCTGGACTTCTGAAAAAATAGATGCCAAGCAGTAGGGGGCCTAGCACAGACCCCTGTAGAACACCACTGGTAACAGGTCTGCTAGTAAAGTTGGCAGTCCCAAATGTAACTGTATGTGTTCTGTTTGTGAGCCAATTGGCAACCCATCTAGTGACGTAAGGGTTAATCCCTAGCTGGGTGAGTTTCTTAATGATGCCTGAGTGAGGGATTGTGTCAAAGGCCTTGGCTAGGTTGAGATAGGCAGTGTGAACTGTTCTGCCTTCATCTAGGACCTTGGTGACATTCTCAAAGAAGTCAGGCAAGATCTGCCCCTAATGAAGCCAAACTGGGTTGGGTCAAGAGTTGGAAGGTCACCTATATCCTTATTGATAAGATCCATCATGATTCTCTCCATGGCCTTGCAGATAAGGCTGGGTAGGCTTATGTATCTATAGTTCCTGGGTTCAGTTGACTGATCCCCTTTGTGCAAGGGGATTACAGTTGCTGCTTTCCACTCAGCTGGGACAAAGCCAGTGCTTAGACTGAGATTGAAGAGCATGCTCAGAAGTTCTGCTAATGCTGTTTTAGACCATTTAATAGGCAGCCTGGGATGTTGTCCAGTTCCATAGAGGCTGTGTTTTTGGCCTTGAAGAGTGCGGCTATGACCTGCTCTCTGGTGATAATAGAGGTGTAGATGTCCTTAATAAAGATGGATACTCCTCCTCCCTTGTTTTTTCAGGAGTTGTGGGGTCTGAATGTGTAGAAGGAACCCTGGTAGACATCCAACATAAATAGGTTATACAGTAACAGAAAGAAATTGCTGTATATAGGGTATGGTATAGGGTATGATTGGTGGGGACAGGGGGGTGAAGTTTTTGCCAAACCTTTCCGCTAGCAGGTTGGCGATATTCTCATGTTCAGTATAAGTGGTACCATCTACAGTTAGACTGGCAAAAGTTGGGCCTTCCCTTTTTTGGACATAGCTAATAATGATTTGTGATTTACCTTAGCTAGTGATGCTAGTTTAGTTTTATAATTAGCTTTAGAACACTTTACAAGATTACTAATCTGCTTGTTTATGCTTTGGAGGGAGTTCTTCCTTTGCCGGGATTGTTCCCTCTTGTTTTTTGACAGCAATTGCTTTCTGTTACTGTATAACCTATTTATGTTGGATGTCTACCAGGGTGGCTTATTTTTTAATGAGGATCTTGATTTGATCTGTTCTGGTATGACTAATTCTTAACATTTCTATAGATGTTTATAAAGAACATTTGTGTACACCTCAGTATAGGGGTCATTGGTGCCAGTGTTAGCAGGGGGTCTGAAACTACTGATGCCATCACTCAGTAGGCTATAGTTTGATTTGGAAAAATGTTTAACCTTTTTGCTCCTGAGGATGGGTGAGGTACAGTTGTTACATTGAACGAGACTGATTTATGATCAGACTTTACCAGGGAGGGTCCCACACATGGGGTGGTGCTGTGATCACCCATATTGGTGAGCACTATGTCAAGGATGTCAAAGCCCCTTGTGTGGGTGCTGAATATCTGCTCCAGAGCATTTGTGTTAACAAAGTCCAGGAACCTTTGGGTGAGTGCGTTTGTGGTCATATATGTTACCTAGTCGATAGAAGGATAGTTAAAGTCACCCATGACCAGGGTACTTCACTGTACTTAGAGTGACACAAGTAGGTCCAGGTAGGCTGTGTGGTTTTCATGGTTCATGGTGGGGGGACCTATAGCTAACAATGATGTGGAGGGGGTCTTTCCTACAGTTAGCTGGACTTAGAGTAACTTTAGGGAGTTGTACTGTTTAACCAGTCTAGAGGTGTAGATGTCCTTAATGAAGATGGATACTCCTCCTCCCTTGTTTTTTTCAGGAGTTGTGGGGTCTGAATGTGTGGAAGGCATTGTAGCCCTGCATGGCAAGGGTACTCTCTAAGGCCTTGAACCGTATCTCTGTAACTGCGCAGACATCAGGATCTTCCAGGGTGAGAAGTGCTTCAAGTGAGTACAGTTTCTGATTTAAACTCCTAGCATTAAGCAAAATAACCCTGAGTTTGTTTCTGGAGGATATTTTTACATTGAAAATTTAGTTCTTATGACATTGCCTGAAAAAGGCACAATGGAGTAGTCAAGTACCTTTGCCAGCAACCTAAACCCTAGAGGTGACAGTTGAAGACCATCTGTGGCAAAGCAGCATCGTCTGTCGACCATATCAACCCAGGCCGTCAGATACTGTATCTCCCTGGATTAACACCATAAGTTAAGCCAATTGTTGAAGTCAGTCATTTTTTGTTTGCATTGGGGCATCATCCTGGGTGAGGGAAGAATGCTGCTTAGGGCTAGGGATATACCTGCCTAGGGCACATAATCTGAAAGCTCCATCACTTCTGTCTTCATATAGTCCAGTGAGGTACTTCTCAAGCCATTCACTCTAATATGGAGTATGACAGAGTCATAACAGTACTTGTTATTGAGAGACTTGAGTACGTGCATAATTTGGTGGATCCTGGTACCAGACAGACAGCTAACTATGACCTTCTCCTTGTCCAGCCTAGTGAGGGGGATATCTGTGTGTCTCACTATGGAGTTGCTTATGACCAAGACATTTGATTTAGATATGTATTGTCTTAGGGGCTTATTGTGTGAGACACTGATGTGTGTGTTATTATGTGTAGTGGGTTCTTTTGGGACTGTATTGTGTGCAGAATGTTTGCAATTGGGTGGTCTTTGCTCTTTTGGTATATTTCTAGTGAGTACCTCGCATATGTGGGTTTATGTGTTGTGTGCTTGGCATGTGTGGGAGGTGCAGTGTGGGTGCTGACAACCTGCTTGGTATTTGGTTTATTACATGAGAGAAAGAGCATTGATTCCAGTTTTATAGTGTAGATACATCCCTCACATATTGTATTTGCATGTTTTAGGAGTAGTAGGTTGTCTGTAAACATGAGCAATTGCTACATTGTCTCAGGATGCCCATGTCAATCAGACTGGCTGGAGAAATGGTGGCAAACTGACCTTCCATTTTGCCAGGTGTATTCTGTAATAAGTGGTGGAGAGTGGGCTAGATGGACTAGATTCTGTTGTAGAACAAGTAAAATTAGCTAATCTATGGGAGGTTTATGGGTAGAAACTTGTGCTGAAGCCTGAAAAGGTGCAGCTGGGCTGCTGTCTGGGCAGCAGTGTGCAAATGCGTTCCACGCCAAGAAGCAGGGAAGCTTAGGAGGGTTCCCTAGCAGTTGTCTAGGGAAAATTTGAATTTGTAAGCATTTGCGTCTATACACAGTAGTGCTAACCTCTGTTGCATGGTGCGCAGCTATGGCCAAATGCTGTGTTTAAATATCAGCTAAGTAAAACAGTTTTCAAAAAATCCAACTAATTGGAAATCCCAAGACTGAGCCTTCTTCCAACAATCCCCAACTCACCTGGGTCCTTGACTACACTCTTCTGCCACAAGGGTTCAGGAGGGCCCTCAATGTAAGATGGCTGGCTTTAGTGCACAGAAAATGCCAAACAGCCTAGATTCAACAAGTCTGAATCTAGCCTATGCTATAAATTGTTCAAGTACTGTAAATATATTAGCAGTGAAGAAGAAACAGTCACAAACAATAAAAACAGTTTAAAGTAGGTGGCAAAACAGTTGCAAACAGTTTAAAAGTGCAAAGAAGGTTATACAAAATAATTATTTATCAGTAGAATTCACCTGATGCCTTGGATTTCATTCAGATCGACATCAGATCTCTGGCTAAGGAGGCCAAACTCTGAGCCCCAGCAAATGCTGTATATATAATATATATATATATATATATATATATATATATATATATATATATATATATATATATGTTAGATAAGGAAAACAGTTTTCAAACAATGGCTGGCTTTAGTGCTCAGAAAATGCCAAACAGTCTTGATTTAGCAAGTCTGAATCTAGGCTATGCTATAAATTGTCCATGTACTGTAAACAGGCAATGCAGAAAACACTGTCTTTCAAGGAAGTGGCATGTCAGTAAGTTCTTGAATGGAGTTCTGCATAATAGGCCTCCAAGTAAACTAGTAGCCTCTCCTTGGGATCTTAATTTTGTGTTAGAGAAACTAGCACTTGCTCCATTTGAACCAGCTAATCTGGCTGACGTGTGGTTCTAAACATGGAAAACAGTTTTACTGATTGCTTTGAACTTTGCAAGAAGGGTAACTGAGTAGCAATATCTTTATGGTGAGTCAGCCCTACCTCATTTTCTACAAGGATGGGGTTTCTTTTAGAACTAATCCATCCTTTATGCCTAAAATGGTATCTGAGTTTACTTAAAGTCAATATATCCATCTACTTGTTTACTTTCTTGAACATAAAAATGAGGTAGAAAGGGTACTCCATACCTTCGATGTGCACAGACAACTCAGATAATAATATGACAGAACTAAATCTTTTAGATCATTGAATCAATTGTTCATTTCTTGTGAAGGTAAGAAAAAACAACTGGTGTCAAAACAGACTATTTCCAAATGGCTGTCTAGGGCTTTTACATTATACTCACCATGACATATCTATTCCAGGCAGGATCAACGCCCTCTAAACAATGGAACTTGGCTTCTTCAATGGCTTTTTGGAAAGGGTTGGATTCTAGAAGCATTCTAGAAGTTGCTACTTGGCCCTCTGTACATACTTTAACAAAACACTATAAGCTGGACTCCTTCTCTAGGTCTAGATCGTGCTTTGCTAGGACCATTCTCCAGGGGTTACTGGACCCTTCTCCTTCCAGCTCCCAAATATAGTTAGCTATGGTAATCTACCCATATAGCTAAGGCTACTGTAGCAGTGGTCCATATGAAGAATATAGTACAGTTGTGTAAGTTGAAATTACCCTAACAGTAGATGTTCAAATGGCCAATCCCTCCCTCTCTCCAGCCCCCTTATTTTTTTGTGTGGTTTTTATGCAAGGGTGTGGGCTTTTATTTATTTTTTATTCTTAATCTTGTCTTTTCAGGGCTCAGCCTCCCTCTGTCTGTTGGCAAGAAAGCTCTGAAGAGCTTTGCTCCAAAACTTGTCTTTTAGTAAGCTCACCTTGAGCCATTTGACAGTTTGGACTTGTGGAAGGTGCCCCAATGCTTTGGAAGCTGTCCCGCTGTTATATTGTATGCAGGATATTACCCATATAGCTAAGGCTACTGCAGTAGTGATCCTTTGAACATCTGTTATGGTAAGATCAACTTACACAACTGTTCTTTAAACTGTTTTAGAGACACTGGATAATATTACATATCCATAGATCTTACTATCCAACCCAAATGCACCTAAGTATAAAGTAACTACTTCTGTTTCTATATAAAGTATAACTACCTATATCTGTAATATCTCTGCAACCTCTGTAAGTCATTCCTTGTAAAACACATGCAACATATAAATAATTGTCATTGTTTGACTATATTTTCAGTGTCATAAAACAGTGCATTCAATGCTGTAAAATTGCTGTGAGAGCCCAGGTAGTCGGTGAAAAGGGTCACTAGACCAGCCCACCTACCTGGTCAACAATGAACAAATACAGTGTTTAGAGGTGTATCTTCTAAGCCATTTTAATATATCTGCACTGTAAGCAGTATTTGCATTACTTGTGTCTTTCGGCTTTTCCCGGTTAGGGGTCGCCACAGCGGAACTCCGGTCCGCTAATGATTGGCAGTAGATTTTTACGTGCCGAGTTGCCAGCCCTGACACACAACCTTCAACGAAGATACGCCCATTCACTCATGTCTCCACACAGAAGACGCTCTAGCTGAGAATCGAACAGGACAACGTTTTACTGTGAGGTGACAACGCTACCTGATAGACTATTTCTTATCATTTCAGATAGTGTCTGTGAAAATGATTCCACCATTTCAAACTTTGCATCCAGCTTTTTTATTTTGTTTTGATGATGATATGATATCAGCTGCAAACATTCAAATATGCAAGTTTTTAAAGACCTCTGAAATATATACATTTTATTTATTTATTATTTATTTTATTTTTTATTTTTTTATCCAGGTTAGAGCACTGATCCCATTGGACCTATTTCAGTCTCAGCACAGGGAAAATAAAAATAAATGTATGATAGTATACACAGTATATGATTTTATACTTGTATGTGTGTGTGTGTGTGTGTGTGTGTGTGTGTGTGTGTATTTTGCATGCCATGTCTGCAATACTCTGTAACAGGTTACTATTCCAAATAAAAAAATATTTTATGTTTGCATCACCATAAGAATTTTAATTCCACTAAATTAGGAAGCAGGAACAATTGTGATCAGTGTTTACTCTTGTCTTCCTGATCCAATGAGCAATCTTCAAAACTGAAAAAAAAGAAACTGGGGTGACTCCAGAAGGGAGCCTTTTATCCCCGAAGGCAAGCCCTCTATTATAATAAAAAGTATGCTGTGAGGTACTTTAGGAAAAGTTTTCTGTGCTCTTTACTTGAAAGCGAGTACTTGGTACCGATGCATGCAGCAGTGTTTTTCATATTATATATATATATATATATATATATATATATATATATATATATATGGAATACATGCATTTCATTGAACAACCTTCTGTCGATCAGGTACAACACTGACCTACAACGTCGAATCTCCCTATGGTGAACGGTTGGAATGTCAAACAAAACACCAAATTCGACAATTCTGACCGCTCTACCACCTCAACAAGTGCTACCATGGGTCATAAAGGGGGGGACATTTTGCATTTCGCTTACTTTGTGTTCTCATTTATGAGAACTTCCAGACATGTATTAGAACATTTTCCGATCGGCCATCTACCGGCTGACCAAATGTGTGCATATATATATATATATATATATATATATATATATATATATATATATATACACACACAGCTGAAAACAATGGGGCAAAGTGTTTACTGTTTGCACATCACAACCCCACACAGTTAAAGAATAATAAATACTTTGATAATGAAATGAAATATGTATGACTTTTGTCATTTCTTTCTTTCTTTTTTTTGGCTCTGCTTTGCCCCTGCTGCATAAAGATCATCAGCTTCCTCATGGCCAGTTGACTTATTTATTTCCTTATCACGAGAAGTGAGAGTTGACCTGGAGGGGCTATCATTAAAGCAACCTTCAGTAGTGGTTTGGTGTTTGCTTTATGCATTACCTCCTTGCTCACACTTCAGCAATAAAATATGGGTTGAACATGCAGTGGGCATCAACACTGCACTGACCCTCACTTCTGCAGGGGGCAGATATCAGAAGGACATCTTTGTCCACCCAGAGGAAGTAGCATGCTGCTGTTGCCCATGGTCTTTACAAATGAAATCAGACTATTTACTTGTACCCCTGGGTATGTGCAGACTGTCCAAAGTATGATAGGCCACATCAATCCTGCCTGCCTCTGCCAGTAAACATCCAAAGTGCTAACTGAACTCTAATTATCTGGACCATAGTTAAGAATTTATACCTCTACGCCACTACGGTAGGCCTTTGCACCATTTGCACAGGGTACTTTTTTATTCCTTAAGGCAAATAAACAATACATGCCCAGTACACTCGTACTGTTACACAGGATAGTTTAATAGTAAAGTTAAAATTTCTAATGTATATGGTTAAGTGCTTTTGTCCTGAGACCTCTTCAAAACCACTGAGTAAAATAGTGATTGTGAACATTAAATAAAGACAAGCTGATCATACCCCCCCCGAAAATGCACATGAAGGGGTATCGATAATTAGTGAATTGAAATTCAGGGCATCTTAGAATTAAATATTTATATATCACATACTACCATGGTTTATATTCATCCCTTATCTTTGGCTTACCACACCACTGTCCTTTTGGTGTATTTTTATTGGTTCTGAGTGATGCAAAGACTTTTTGGATTGGAAAAAGCTCCTGGACATTTGGTTGGTTACCCTAGTTATTTCAGCTCACTTGATTGGTATATTTTTGGGGGATGAGCATACTCAACTCACTGTTACTGTGAGCTATGGATGAATGTTTGTTTGTCTTTCAGCTTTTCCCGGTTAGGGGTCGCCACAGCGGAACTCCGGTCCGCTAATCATTGGTAAAAGATTTTCATGAACACCGAGGTGCCAGCTTGACGTCCAACCTTCAACGAAGGCACTGTGAGCTATGGATGAATATTTGTGTATTTTCATTGGTTAGACAGATCCAAAAACTTTTTCATTGGAACAAGTCTCTGGACATCCGATTGGTTGTTTTAGTCATTTCAATACAGTTGATTGATGTATTTTCATGGGGTGTACATGTCCAACTTTGTTTTTATTGGATGTTTGCAAACACTGTTTTACTCAATGGTTTTTGAAGAGGTCTGATGACAAAAGCACTTTATCATATACGTTAGAAATGTTAACTTTACTATTAAACTGTCCTGTATTAGAGTATAAGTGTACTGGGCATCTATTTTTTATTTTAACTCATTACGCTTCCAGTCCTGTGATTTGCATCTATTATTTATTCCTTAAGGCATTACAATGGACACAGATATGGTGTTATGATACAGTGTGTATACACTTCATTTCCTCCCTCCTTGTAACATACAAGAAGGTCCATTAATTTCATTGCATGTTTTCCAGATACACACAGTATCTAAATAGAACTGGTATTAGTGTCTCTGAAACAATATCTTCCAGGAACTTTGGAAAACACTTAGAATTTATTTCTCATATGGTAACATATTTATTTATTTTTGTTTGTTAACTGGTTAAGTGAATTGGATCCGCCTTTTGCACACATGTCCTAGGACTAAAGGCAGCAGCAGTAAGCATACAATGGCATAAACATGCAAAAAAAAAAAAATATATATATATATATATGTGTGTGTGTGTGTGTGTGTGTGTGTGTGTGTGTGTGTGTGTGTGTGTGTGTGCAAAACATATTGCATATGTATATCTGGACATACAATAAGGAGTAATATAAATCTTAACATATATACTGAGAATGTTTTCCCCTTGTAATAAACAATAAAGAAATATCAGGTGAAAGATCTGTGACATACAGTATAGACATATTGCTTAACAGGGCTTAATTTTATCATCGCTAACTGCTAGCCATTTGTAATAATAATATAAGGACTTTTCTCTTCATATGTTTAGCTTCTGAGACATATCACTTCAGATGCTCTTGGAAGCACCTCTGTTGCAACATTAGGTTTGCGACAGTGATCAGATTACCTCTCAGCCATGTGTTCTGTTGGTAACACTGTGGCTTACAGCATTCTGGTCACTCACTGGTTTGAAGCAAATTGAATTACCCATTTCTCTTTGGTCAGAAGTCTGGGCTGCTATTCTTCTTGTGGTATGAGTGTTATCATTCACTTCCATGCCCTTGGTATATTCTTCTTCTCACTGATCTTGTATAATACTCATTTTAGGGTTAGACTTCATGTATCATCTACCCCATCAAGACTTCTATATCAGAAAATCACCACTTCTATGATGTCATCTCGGTCATTGGCAGGTTCTTCAAAACTCAGTTGTTTAGCTTCTATCTCTAGACTATATGTCATGAATTGCTTCTTAATTTGTTTGCATGTCGTGCAGTATTTCCAATATTAGGCAGCATATATTAACAGCTCTGTCCTTAAAACTGTTTGGACCAGGTGCCATTTGTCAGTTAGATAGTGGCTAACACTAGCTGTTTTTGTATGCAAGTTTCTCGATGGCTTGACATTCATATCATAAATTTGCACATTTTCCATTCATCTGTGCACACTTGATATCACTAAACCCAGTCAAGAGCACACATGTCTGTTCAGAGGTAATAAGACTAGTACTGTATTGCTAGTTAGTTGTATGGCTTTTGCAGTAAGTGAAATTCTCTATCTTGTATTGTGGTGGCTTGCTGAATGGGCTCATAACTTTAAGCAGCCTTACTGAATCTTTCAACAAAACTCTCAAGCAACTCATTCATTTCTGTGATGTGAGATGCAAACATGAAATGTTTCATGCAATTGGATTTCTTGCTTTCAATTCTTCTCATAGAAATTGTGGTCCAATGTCAAGTTTGATAATGCAAGCTATTTTCTGACAGTGCCGTTCTTACTACTAGTGAATGTTTTTTTTTCCTGGCATTGTGGATGTTATACAGATACCTTAGGCTACACATAGTGAGCATCCTGTGCAGTTAGGATCGACAACTCCATAAAACAACATGCTAAGTCAGTATGGATACAATACCAAAAAACAACATGCTAAGTCAGTATGGATACAATGCCAAAAACAACACGCTAAGTCAGTATGGATACAATGCCAAAAAACAACACGCTAAGTCAGTATGGATACAATGCCAAAAAACAACACGCTAAGTCAGTATGGATACAATGCCAAAAAACAACATGCTAAGTCAGTATGGATACAATGCCAAAAAACAACACGCTAAGTCAGTATGGATACAATGCCAAAAACCACATGCTAAAACAGTATGCCATGGTCTAGCTGGTCATTCCAAAGAATTCAGGGATACTGGGGTGACACTTTTTGGACCACTTGACATCCAGTGGATCTTCTGACTAAGTTTTCAAAGACCTTATCAGTGTCAGGCTACCACACAAAACTTCAAACAGAAGGTTCATATTTACTGCTTGCAGATAACCCTTGTGCATAGTATCCACCACTCTGGACTGCAGCCTTGTGTGAAATTAGCACCATAGAGCTACACAGTAGCATTCCTTGACAAAAGGGAAGATACTCTTTAGCAATACAGAATATTACTAGTAGGCCAGCCTTTAAAACTCTCTGATTATTAATTTTTGGTCATTTAATCACCCAGAAATCACTTCCATATAATTTTCTTTGTGTTAATATGAAACAGTTGATTTATTTTGTTTAAAAGTCACTAGTTCACAGAACTTCTAACAATTCATCTATTTAACCTTCCATTCATTTTTCCATCCATTTTCACTAAACTACTCAGGGTAGTTGATAGTAGAAAGCTGAGTGTGGCAGACCATGTTCTATCTCCCAGCAGCAGTCTCCCTATCATTCTGTGGGATCACAAAGCATTCACAGACAAGCCAAGAGAGGTCTGGCACAGGGCATCGCCTCCCATGGGTTGTGCCTGGTACACCTTCCATGAGAAGTGCCATATCACTTTATCTCTGTTCTCTTAATATGGATGAGTCTTAGTTGTACTCTGAGATCTTCATGGATTTGCATTGTCATCACTCTGTCATGAAGAGAGAAACCAGTTACAACTCAAAAGAACCTCATTTCTGCCTCTTGTGACTGTGATGACATTCTCTTGGTCACTACCAAAATCTCATGACCATAGATGACAATGAGGATTCAGAATGACCATTAACTGAGAGCATCCATTGGTTCAGCTTCTTTCTTCATTCCCACTTGTAATCCAATTTTTGCAGTACTGCTACCACTGTACCCACTCAAAGGTCAGCTTATCAATCCCCTGCACCTTAAGTTATGAACAAGACTCCAAAAATACTTAAATGCCACCTTTTGAGCTGGCTTCCCCTCCTCATCTCTAGAACACAGGGCACTCTTTTTATGGACCTCTGATTTGGAAATGCTGATTGTCATCCCAGCTACTTCACACTTAGCTGTGAATTGTTGCAGTTTGTACCGGAGAGTGTAGTCAGCAAAGATTAGTAGGACAATATAATCTGTAAACAAAAGATCTGTTGTGGTCATGTCCACAGAGACAGTACTTTGTAGATCTTGGCTGCATTTTTTATCTTGTTCATAAAACTCACAACAGAAGTTTCATAAAAATACTCTTGATTATTTTTTTTCATCATTCAGTCATTAATTTGACATTTTTATTGCAAAAAGACACCAAATATTGCTGTTAACTTGGTCATGTATACCTTTGCATGAAAATCATTTAATGATTCCCTTTGTAAATAATATATTTTTTCATATGTATTTTTGATGCTCCCTATTGTCTAATATTGTCAGTTTCCCAATGACCCTTCTTATTTTCTACAGAAAGCAAAAAGCATCCCTATATGGCAGTATCCTGATGGTAGAAGTATATTTTCTCTTTACCTTGAAGTCCTCCCTCCCATGCAAAGTGTGTAATGATGTAAATGTTGTAATGACTTTCCCCACTCTTGCCACAGCTGAAAATAAAATGGATGAGTATTTTTGTTTTTACACTGCAGATCCAGTTCATAATCAGAGTTACACCCTCCATTGTGTGTTTTGTTTCAGGGTATCATTATCCCCCTCTGTTGTACAAGCTATTTGGCTTCACATTATGCCTTTCAGTGCACCTTGATGCATGATGGTATCCCACTGGACATGTGCCCCTTTTCAAGAGTGACACTGGGACACTGTTTGGTTAAGTGACTGACAAAGAATCATACATGAAGCAAATGCAGGAGGAAGAGTCAAACCACTTAATCCTGACTACAGGAGGCAACTCATTAGCCGCTCAGTACCTTAATCCTCTAGGCTGGCTGCCAGAGAGAATGATTTACAGAATGCCCTAAAGTAATTGAAAACTATATCTGTACCAGGACCTGAAAACATTAACCTTGTTTCATTTAAAAGAGAAAAGATGAGTTAAGCTGGGGTACTAGTTTGACAATTTCATTTATTTATAGTGGATTTGAATTTATTGTATTTGTACATTAGGCTGCAGATAATGATTTATTGTTAATTATGGCTCCATAAATCTTACATATCTATAAGGTACTGAAGTGCAAAGTGCTAGAACTTTAGTGCTAAGATTAACCGTTGTTAGTTGTTTTCTGATTTGGTGACTGCCTTCTGAGTGGTAAAAAGGTTTATTTATTTATTTATTTATTTATTCAGTTGTATTGGTTTGTGGTGCATAATCAGAACAATCCCTGTATTATTGTTCTTCTGTTGTCTCATCAACCAAAAATAAAATGCCATGCAACAAAGAAATTCTTTAAACTGATCTTCCATCTCAGTAATGATGCACCAGGATTCATTTTGGCTCCTATACACATTGCAGCTTAGCAACATCAGTCTTTCAGACAAACATTCACGCATCTGCAGATACATGTATGACTGTAAAGTTGGTGCTGCTATCAATAATGTTAGTTCAGCTATTAATTTTCAAATCTGTTTTGATTGTATCTCAGATTTCTGGCTACTAATTTTCAAATCTGTTTTGATTATGTCTCAGATTTATGTGCCAATAAAAAAGTGAAAACTGAGTCACAGTAAATAATATGCAATGTATTTTGGACAGCTCTCTTCTTGCCACCTAAGTTCTTAATAGAGAATAGGGCAGCTGAATTGAGGAATTCAAAGATCTGGCTATTGTACTTTAAAGGGATCTTCTGAGGTTCATGCCCCACTGTAATTAAAACATTATGGCATTATTATTTTGGTAGTCAAGACTTCCACATGAAAGTATCGTACCCTTGTGCTAGTTATTGATTAAGCCTCCGATTATTATTCTATGCTTGCAACCAAACAAGATCTGAGGTGTGTGATATCATTTGACAACATAAAGACATATGCAGTACTACAAATACTACATATTGTCAGCAGCTTTTATGCAAAGAATTTTTAAGTCTGTTTTAGATATTACAGATTGACAGCAAATTTTTTGCAAAGAACGTTTAAGTCTTTTTAAGCAGTACTCATATTGATATGTTATAGGATCTGTATGAAATTCTAGTTTCTGAAAACTCGATAATCTGACATAAACCCATTCTCGGATTCAGCAGTGCTTGTAAATATGCTTGAAACTGATGGAATGGAAGCTTTCCAAGGCATTATAATTTAAGAAGCTGTTAAAAGGATATATTGACAAACATTAAAATCTATAAACAGGTAGATCTTTGGCGCCAGAACATTATATTTATGTGAACTAGAGCAACTGAAACTTGTTAAAAGCTTGCAGTTTTCAAAGTTTCAACATACTTCAGACCACCTGTGGGTACCAAAAAGTGTTTATAAAACTATTAATGCTAAATTGGGTGATTGCCTGTTTAATTTGCAACTGACCTGTGGCATTTTGATAACCTGCATAACTGCATAAGCATGAGAGGTTATCGGGTCCTCTGACATAGGTATAGTAGGTTAGCCAGTTTGTTAATCTTTCCAGTTTTGTTTGGTAACACATTTCAAGCATGTACTATTCTAACACAGGATATCTATTTATGGTTTTTATTCTTGATCCATTTTCAAACAAGTAGTTACTATTCCACTTAGTGACAGTTACTAGAAATGTTTTATGTATGTGGAAATTTCATTGCCAAGATTGTAAGTGTATATAACACAGGTACTATGAAAAATAGAAATTACCTGTCATTCCTTCCATTTAAGTATTTACAGGGTCTGGACATGCCCAGCTGTATCCCATTTTCTGTTATCTTTAAGGTCAAAGTGGAATCAGCACATCCTTCAATAATCTAATGCTTCTTTTGAGGTAAATAAAAAAGTGCTGGAATATAGCATGTCTAATCCGAATCCAAAAGGAGACCTGCAATCCAAGGATCAGTTAATCTGAACCAGAAGTTACTCAGCTTCACTATAAATCCTCACATAAAACCTTTACAGACTTTTTTCCCTTGTGATACCACTCCATGTTGTATGGAGTTGCTATACTAAAAGGCGGTACACAGTATAATATTAGTTAAGGATGAATTGGAGAAGCAGATTTACTATTAGAAAGATTGTTCTGGAATAGATAATATGCTAAGGAAAAACCACTAGCTTACTTTCTAAGGCTGCTTGTAGTGGGTCAACACTTGAATTCTACTTCATATGCCATTGTATTGGCTAGTCTCACCTTCACCCTCAAGCTCCCATACACTGAGTGCATGATTCCTTCTTAAACCCTCACAGAAACATCCATACATCAAGGATGAAGTGTCTTACTAGCTCTATAATTCCCAGTGCTTTCTAGATGTTTATACAGTTTGAATCCTAAACTAATGTACGCCACTAGAAATGTCCCATGCTTTGTACCCAAGAAGAAAAGTGCAGAGTTAACTCTTCCTCTGGCTGCCAGTTTGGGTCCAGAACACAGCACAGGCAGGTGCTGCAGGGCTCACCATTTTAATTGATCATCTTGCAGGCTCTATCCAGAGAAGTCTGAGGCCTACCTTTCTGCATACAGGCTTGTCATGGTGGAAAGGTCCTAGTGCAGGGATCAGCTAAATGGCTACTTACACAATCTGGTGCAGAAGTGATAAAGGAACAAGATAATGGGTCATAAGGTCAGGTCAGGGCTGAAATCTGCATCCTTCTCTAAGTCAATTACAGCTGTGCAGCATCCAGAATGTATGAGTGGCAACATCCACTCTAGTAAAAATGATATTCTACTTGTCATCTTTGGATGATTAAAAGGTTAATTTTAGAAGTCACTACTCAGCACCAGCTCTCGAGAGCAGAATCCATGAGAATTAGCATCTTCCTTACCCACTATGAGTGCACTGGTGATCTGTGGATTAATTGGGCCTTTAATTGCTCTCTTGTACCTATCAGACTGACAGCTATTCACACTCATCAGTGAACATGTGCTGCCTGTTTAGCATCATCTGGTAGAAAACGGTTCAAATTGGTAAAAAGGCTGTAGAAACTGAATGAAGTGTGTAATAAACACAATTAATAAATCAAAAGAACATAAAGATACACTGACAGAGTATATGCGTAGCTTAGTTTATTGCTTTCATCTTTATTCTAAGACTTGTTGAATTCTTCAGAGCAAAAGTAAAACAGACAAAATATTTTAACAAATATGTTTCTCCAACCTTTATTGTTTACAATAATAACCAATTAAAGTATAATAGATATGAGTTTCAACATACACTTGATATTAAGCTCTTCAGTTATACCTGGTGGCTAACTTGCACTTAACTAGATTTGCCAAAAAAAACCTCTCTCTCCTCTAATAATGAATTCACGTCTGCACCCTTAATGGTCCCACATAGAGAATTAGTAACCATAAAAAAGTATTCCTTTTTAATTCATACATATTGTTGAATGTTAACTAATGCATTTGTTAATGTTTTATTGTTAATAGCCTTGTGATGACCCACCACTGGACCAGTAATTAAGGAGCCTCAATCCTCACCACTAGGAATAGTGGGGATTGTACACTGAGAGGATGACAAGTATACACACAGTATTTCCAGATGCAGCTCTTTCCATCAAGTGCAATTTCCCTTAAGAGCACACAGAGACCACAGTCAGTAAGGGGCTGGTTTCTCCCTCTTTCTCCAAATCTCCAGTAAGACTCCCCACTAGCACAGCTATAGCGTTTTGTCCTTAGTCTGGGTTCCAAGCAAAGTCCTCCCTCTGTCCAGGCAGTGCTTCATGTCCCTGCCCAAATAGCTGACATACACATTCTTGGAGATTTGTTTTACACACACACACACACACACACACACACACACACACACACACACACACACACACACACACACACACACACCTGGGAATGGCTGGCACAGGTTTACTAGCTATGCTCCCTTCTGCCCAGACTATAAGATAGTTATCACTGCCAGCAGAACCCCTTATCAGCTACTTAAGGCCCTTAACAAAGGATGTCCAATTTTACTGTGTAATATTAATACTAATACAAATGGTAGTTTGACCAAAAGCAAGGCTATTAGGAGTGGCCCACACAGTGTCACCAAATAAACATGTTAGTACTCTCAAAACTTAAATATCTCTACACAGATCAGCCACAATGAAATGTTTAACTATATTTAATAATAAATAATTAAAGAACAAGGCAATACTAAATATATATTCACAGTGACATCAGAGTTCAAAACCACAGGAAATATTTAAAACAAGATTGCAGGATAGTTTCAAATAAATAAAGAAAAATATATAAACTAAGCTTTACTATATTCCTGACTGTATCTAAGAGAATTATACTATAACCTAATAACTTACTATTAGAGGAAGGCAGATGTGATGAATGTTTTTTCTTGTTGTTGTTGTCAAGTCCAAGACAGAATACAGAATGCTCTGTCTCACTAAGAGATTTCTCAGATTAATATCTCAAACATTACTGCTGGCCTAGCTTGCAGAATGACATAATTTCTTGTCATCTGACTTCTAGTCCCCAGGCCCAAAACAACCACTGATGGCAGCTGCTGTCATTTAGCATCTACCTGTAAAAATATATAGACAAGGGTTTCTCCTGAGATCATTGGCAGATGCTGGAAGTCATAAAACAATTGCATTGCTTCATGCTTTCAACACTAGTAATTAATTCACCCTAAAGACAATACAAAAAGCTTCTCAGCGCAGACTCTGTGTCTCTAGCTGCACTGAAAACTGAAAGCTATCATCTTTTATTGTGCTGCCTGTAAAGTAATTTAATTTCAGCTATTTTCCTAAAATTTGCTGGACTGAAGTTAACCTCCTGTATTCTGGTTTCAACTGTTAAAGTATATACATTTAGACAGTTACAATAGTGCATGTACATTTCTGTTTTCCTCCAGCAGGGCATACTGTTGATGCATCTCAAACACAAACAATTTACAAAATATCTCTTCAATACACATGTCTGTACAAACCAGTTTGATATACACACAACATACAGTTCTAATACAGTTGTAATGCAAGCATCTTATATAAAGCATTTAGATACTCACCAAAACTCCAGCTAGCTGTGCTGGCAGTATCTCCTTTTGTGACAAGCCTTAACACATTCTAATGTACTTTTAGCAAGTTTTCTTTTCATTTTACCAAATAGAATGCTTCACAAAATAAATATGGTGTTAAATAAACTACACTTTCTGAATTACAATTCAAATAACATTTAGAAAAAGTACTATTGTCAGTGCCACCCACTAGTTTTACTTTGCTGTTGTTGATGTACCTGCATGGAATACAACATCTGCATGCATAGCTTTCAGTCTCTTTTTATGCAGCCCATTCAAAAAGTAAATGTTTTCTTTCTAAATACTGTTTGAAATTACTACCTTGCATGTCTATAAAAACAGGGTTCCTTCCTATAAATATGAATTGTCTGGAGTCCCTTGAATAACTTTCCAGTTTCTTAACATGCTATAATGTTCATCAAATTGATTTCAACTATAGTAGCTTAAGCTATACAACTGGCCAACCTCCAAAGCTTCAGGGCACCTTGCACACACCCATACTGTCAGACAGCATATGCTGAGCTGAGTAAAAGACAGGTTTGGGCATTGAGTCCTTCAGGGATTTCCTGTCACTGAAGAGAGAGCTCTTCTGTGGTCTTTCAAGGATCAATGGTCAGCTTGTGCTTCAGTTCCATTCTTGGGCAGATAAGTTCCTTATGGGTAAAAAACCTTCCACATTTAATATTTTATTATGTGAGCTTACTTTCCTGTTAACTGAAGTATTTTTATACCAGGTAAATATGTTTTTGATGACTGTCATGTGACAGCTATACTTTTAAACAGAAGCACACTTTTGTTCTTTTCAGTTTAAATGTTGTTTAAAACTATTCAAAACTGTTTCTTCTTTATAGACACTGAGTTAATTTACATTTTTGAGATAGCAAATTGTATTGGATTGCTTTTTCTATGTTTTGACAAAGCAGAAAACTGAGTTTTAAGGACGTTTTATTTTTTCCAGCTTGTGTCGCTTACCTTTCCAAGGAAAGAAGCATCGTTTCTGGCTTGACCATGGAACAAAACTACCAGTTTCACTGTTGCTCTTTGTTCCAGCTACAAAAAGAAAAAGTTAACTAAACAGCCTTTGCCATCACAGCAGGTTAGTAATTTGCCTCCACCATAGGTGAGTGACTGCTGTGGCAAACGATGGCTCCTCAGATCACTTATCTTTTCCCCAGATCCCTCTGGTGTTGTCCATAAAATGACTATAGATTTGGGGTTAGCCACAACCTCTGCAACTGTTTGGGTCCCCTTATTTGGCAAGTAAGAGCTACTCTTGTCAGTGTTGAGAGAAGGGGCAGGGAAGGTGCCCCTGCTTGACCCTAATGTGCTTATTTATTGCAAAGCTGTTGCTGCCATTAATAAACCTGTTTCCCCCAACTTTCCCATCAAAAAGAAATAAAAGACTAAACATTTGCCTTTTCCTACACCAGTTCCTCTGTACAAGAGCAGTTTATTAGGAATGGATCAGGGTCTTGCATAGACTACTGATCCTTCTTATAAGGTGATTTCTGATAAAAGAAAAAAGAATTCCTCTTTTCCTGAAGAGATTCAAGATTTTCAGTATGTAGAGGAATGTACCGTTTTTTCTCCTCAAATTTTTGATTAAGTCTCAGAGGAGAGCATGGTATCTGAATCTTCCTGTGAGGGATTCTCTTTCTCTGAGACTATTTGCAGAATATGCCAATGTTTTCAGTGGAAGCAACCAGGAAAAAGACAAACTTGTTAAGTGTTTTCCCAGATATTAACAGTACTTAGATGCCACTATATTGCATTTGTTAAGCACCCCTAAGTGCTATTAAGTTTGGGTCACTAGAGAAGCACTTAAGTTTATCTTTTTTTCTGCTTTTGGAACATGATTGTTGAACTCCATGCACCAAAATAAATTCCTAGTAAAGTTTATTGTACTTGGCATGCAGTGTAATAACAGATATCACACTGTACTAAACAGCTGTCTATCACACTGTAGTAAACCATTGTCTACTGTGGAATGATCGTTTTAGTGCATCTTCATCTTCGTAGATGCACAAATCATTCCAAATGTTTCCTTTCCAGCACTACTTTCTTTCAGTGTACCATACAAACTCACTCTACATCAGTAGCTTAGCTGTGGTGGAGAAACAGGGGCAACTGTCCTGGGTGCAGAGTGTTGGTGGATGCCGTCAGCTGATCCTGAGCTTTCTGTAATGCAGTACTAATGCTGACCTGAACATGTAAAAAAATGAAATCTGAACACTACAATGCTCTTAGTAGGCAGGGTATAAACTGTGGCAAATATTTCTACATTTGTAGCAAGCAGTTTGCTACAGTTTAAAAGTAGAAATTATTTTTTTAATAAAATGCATTGAAGGAGGGACAGGTTCAGGGCACAGAAATGGGACTTGAATGGCTGGGGCAGGAGGGAATGGGGTGTGTGTCATGTATTTGGCCAACTGTTTGTTGTGCCAGTAGACGGAACATTTGCCTTTTTTGGTTTTCAGTGGAAGAGCTGGGGGAGGGCATGGATTTGACTCGGCTTACTGCAGTGAAGAACTTTTTCTTTGTTTTTTTGCAATTAAAGTCGATTCTACAGCTTGTGAGAAAAATACATGGTCTATCAGTAAAAAAGGATGGGACTCTGTCTCTTTTTGTTTCTTCCACACCTGTCTCTATACTATATATTACTACTTATCCTTCACACATATTTTCCTAAAACTGCTACTTTCTTGAGTTTATTAAAACATTCAGGCCAGCAGAACTTTTTCTTATGTCCTCTTCAACATTTCATATTTCCTTAAGCTTAAATATATTGGGAGTTGGTATCATGGTTAATGTGTTTACCCTGTAGACATAGGGCAGAAGGTTTAATTCTCACCTTTGAGGGGAAATTGGCTCAGCTTAAAATGGGCCATGAGGGCAACTAGTCTAGTATTTTAGCTCTGAACTATGAAATAATTTTGTTGTCATAAAACTACTGGCACAAAATATAGTTCTCTTTTGTAACCTTCTTGAATTCATTTGTACTGCTTGTGCTCTTGAAGCCACGCGGTATTAAAAACACACATGTATCTTTCAAATGGAGACTTCAAGTATCTGTACAGACAGATAACACCATTTATTCTTTTGGTAGTGTTGGTTTCTTAAGCATATGAAAGTCACCTTTTTCTGCTTTATTGTCTTCTTATATTTCTTGTATCCCTCTTGGTCGTACAATATAACTATTGCTAGGTTTCTTTTCAGGTTTGGTTTAGTAACTCTTTTTTCATTTTACATTTTTTTGTTTCCAAGGCATTTTGTTCTGCATTTCACCACTGTAAAGGTATCATGTAACTGGCAATACTTTAGATCATTCTTTCTTTCTGAGGCAGACTTGTGAAGCAGTCTGGCAATTTGCATATATCTCATGGGCCTCTAAACAGGAGATATAAGGTATCACATAGCAAAACCTATAGCTTGGCTTGGTTTTTCGTGTAGTTTTTTTAGTATCTGGTTCATACATACAAACAGTGCTGCATACCTTTGAGTAGTGTAATTTTTTTGTACCCTCTCTTCTGTCACCAATAAACAATGGAAGTGACTGGGATCTACAGAGGATCCCGAGGTATGTCTCTAGCAACTGTCATATCTTGGAAGTGGAATCCATTTAGTATTACTTTCTGTGAATATTTTTTCCAAAAAGATTACTTACATTGTCATACTAGGAATACTGCAGACTGCCTATGTGTCTTAGTGATT
Source organism: Protopterus annectens (assembly GCF_019279795.1). NCBI lineage: Eukaryota > Metazoa > Chordata > Ceratodontiformes > Protopteridae > Protopterus > Protopterus annectens. The sequence goes on from NC_056745.1 coordinate 941,384,613, forward strand.
TCTTTTATATAGAACTATATTAGAAATTGTTACTGAAGTCAGTGTAAGCTTTATCTTCAGCCTGTATCTGGACACTTACTTAACATACTATGTAAAATTGCTCAGATGTGTCTGAAATACCATAAATTCAAATTCAAGGTGGCTTAGCTCACAGTCCCTCTGATCTTAAGGTGTTCAGCAGTCCATTTCTTCTGAAGCAATTTAGTCATCTTTCTAGTATGAGGATGAGAAATGGTTTATTATACCATGACCGCCGAAAAACGTGCACGCTGATTGGCCAGCGTGCCCGTTGTAAATCGAGTTATACTAATGGAAAAAGGTCCGGTCGCCCGGACTTTTTTCCATTAGTATAACACGTTTTTTTAAAACACTGTCTCGCTATGTTAAATGGGTTTAACATAGCGAGACAGCTTTAAAATAAGCCAACGGAGATCTCCGTTGCTTATTTTAAAGCTATCTCGCTATGTTAAACCCATTTAACATAGCGAGACAGTGTTTTAAAAAAAAGCAACGGAGAAAGCAAGATCTGCGTTGCCTTTTTTTAGTGTTTCGCTGTGTTAAATGAGTTTAACATAGCGAGACAGTTTTAAAATAAGCAACGGACATCTCCGTTGCTTATTTTAAAACTGTCTCGCCATGTTAAACTCATTTAACATAGCTAAAAAGCAACGGAGACCTTGCTTTCTCCGTTGCTTTTGCCACAGCTCTGATGTACTGCGTAGGCGCAGTACATCAGAACTGCCGGATGCCAGACATCTGCGGAAGGGCAGTAAACAGGCATTATACTATGCCATTATTTAAGAAAAGTAATAGTTTCTTTTCTTAAATAATGTCATGATAATAGCAATAACCACTTCTGGGTGTGGGTAATGCTAAATTTACCCATGGTTGGCTTTGTTTGGTCCCTCGGGCTTCGCCCTCGGGACCAAACCACGCCAACAGTGGGTAAATTTAGCATTACCCACACCCAGGCATGGGTTATTGCTATATTATGCCCTGTTTCTTATGTCCACTTTGTGAAAGGTTTTGCAACTTTTTGCCCAAATATGTTTTTAAAGTTCTAGAGATGTTACTAGATATTTCCTTTGGCCTTTGGTGACCAAAAGTAGAATCTTGCCAGGTCCTATTACTTTACTATCTTTAGTTTGAGTAGGTCCTACATGCCATTTTCTTTTGAGATTGGACTGATAATGACTCATCAGTCCCTGCATATCTATTTTAACATCTATGCTTTGGTATTCCCTATGACTGATGAGCTAAAGTAATAGTGCAGCGTTTGTGCTATATTTCACTGTCACATTCTGCTAAACCTCTTTCTATTATTACTGGACTCAATTTAGTGTTCATGATTTCATGATGTACACGTACTTTTAATGTTTTGATTGTTGCTTCTCTCCCTTTGGGTAGCTGCAGTTTCAGCTGTTTGCCTGTGTCTTTCAGAATTTACGTAAATCTTGCTGTTGCCCTTGTATATGCTCTTTATCTGAAACTCTGCCATTTTCTAGTTCATTACAATATTTTTAGCTACTTCTAGAATCATAAAAATGTAGTCAATTGCTTTGCTTTGCTTGCTTTGTATAGATGGGTTGATATCTCACCGGTAACATTTTTAGTCTTTCTCAGCTGTTCATCCATCTTCCTCTCCTGATCACTTGAAGGAAATCTGGAATACATTTTCCTTAAAATATAATATACTACTGAATAAATAGCTGCATTACTTTGAGTATACTTTATTTTTAATCATGCACATAAAATGCAATAAAACTGTATCAAATGAATATGAACTCTTAAATATCATGTAGTTGTTTTCAGTCTAGAAGTTAATAATATACACAGCCATAGTTTGGTGGCAAGCCAAATGGATATTTTTACAAAAATAATGTGAGTCTCTTGTATCGTGATATGCTATCCATCTTTTCTGCTGTGGAATACATTATGAGTTTATTATTAGTGTAAGAACAACCTTTTTCAGAGAGACAGATAATACTGATATTATTCATCAATGTCACACAGCAATTCCTTTTCAATTCTATTTATTACATGAACTAAGGTATCTTGGCAATGCAGAATCCTTCAGAAACCCATATGGCAATTAATCTCACAGCAACCCTCATTAAAGAACCCACACTGTGTTTTTCTAACCTTTGCACCCAAGCAGAATAAACAATGATCTGCTGATGTCTCTGGCAGTATGCTTCGTCTCAGTAAGGTGCAGGCATCGGCTGAAAAACAAATGAGAAAGATGTACAGAAAAAAAAGAATGCATGTTTTACTATACATGAAACAATAGTGTTTTACATTTTTCTTATTAAGATATACTGTATACTGAAATGCTCCAAGAATGATTCACGCTGTATAGAAAATGCACATTTTCACATAGTTTGAAATAACTTGCATTGTTTTCTTTTGAAAATATATTGTATTTTGAAAATGCTCTTGGTATAATTTTATCCAGTTTTTTTCCTAAAACGTGAATAGCCAGTATGATATCTATGACAATTCAGAGGAATTTGTTCATTCATTCATTCCTTCATTCTCTGATTGCCAGTTTAGTCCAGCTGAGGGTCATAGGCAAGCCAGAGCATGTCTGAACATTCAGCGAATGTAAGACAGACAAGCTAATCATTCAGATGTAAAGGTATTGTTCCTGACTACAAGCAATCTATTGTTATTACAAATTTCAGTGTTATCTGTTCTCCAAATCTAAAATGTGCCTTTCTTTGTTTCCTTTGGCCTTAAACATTACTCCATCTGGTCAGGGTATCACTCCTTCCTCTCACTTCTGTTTTATTTTATATGGCTCAGATATTGTGTTTCTCCATATGAATCTCTTCTAACTAGACTACAGCAGTTTTACCAGAGGTCTAGCTACTTAAGGTTAAAATAAGGTGGAAACCTTTTCTCTGTAATAGGCAATCAGTTAGTCTTTCTTAATGTTTGGCAGTGGTGTTCCCTATTGGGCTTAAATGAATTAGCAAGTAATAATGCCCATCAGGATCAAGAGGTCAGGGAGCTGTAATGCCCCACCCCGGTGGGCATTATTGTGCTTAGAAAATGGGCTATTAAATTGGCTTATATTTATTTTACTACTGGTAAATGCATTTTTTTATATTTATGTTGTAAAATAATTCTGCTTTAATGTTTCATAGTTATTGTAGGATATATAACTGCTGTTGAAGGACACATTTTACATCTAATATGCACACACAAATGCAGATATATATGTGTATGTGTATATATCATGTAAGTATTTTATGTGTACACACTTCCCTTGCCAATCATAGTCTATGACCCTGAAGGACAAACCCATCCAAGATTAGCACAATAAAGATACCATCATAGCCAGCCTTAGGCATAGGTCAACTAGGCGGCCGCCTAGGGCGCTGCTCTAGCAGGGGCACTTTTCCAGTATTTATTTGTTGCAGGTAGACCAGGATGGGGGCACCGGGTGGTGTGTTGGGGGAGTGCCATGGAGCCCTTTTGCCTAGGGCACCAGTTATTCTAAGGCTGCTCCTGGATACCATGGCTTAATACTTTATCAGTCCTGAACTTTTCTCCTACATGTTGAAGCTCAAAGCCATACCTGCACACACACAGACACACACACACACACACACACACACACACACACACACACACACACACACACACACACACACACACACACACTGAGTTTTATATATCCACACACACTAACAGATGCAGAGGAAGAGAGACAATGGCCCATTTTTAAAAGGACTTGTTCTCAGTGTAAGTGACTTACTCCAGAATAAGTTTGTCAATATTCTGAAAGACCTGTTCTCTGTGTAAGTAATTTTCTTTGGTGTAGGGCCTATCTACACCAGGGACCAGACCTACTGTGAAAGCAAGCCATCTGGAATCTGTTCCATTGACTCACACATATGCAGAGGCACAGATACACATGCCCACATGCACATGCACATACAGATGCAATCACTCAAACACACACACACACACACACACACACACACACACACACACACACACACACACACACACACACACACACACACACACACACACAAAACTGTGCCCAACAATTACAGATACTTTCTTGACTACCTATACTGCAGATGTTTCACTGTGTTCAAATGAGTGAAAGTAATAAGCAGAGTGCAAAGCAAGGTATCTCCTCTCCCCACCCCACCTGTCTTTCAGCTGTCCCTGATTTTGTTTCATGATTTTGCTCTTTCCATTGAAAAATATTTGATTTTCTAGCAAATCTCTGCAGACTACCGTTCATCAATAAACCCAGCCATTATATTTTCATACCTCATATTGTTCAGAAAAAGTATGTTGATACAAAACCTCTTGCTCTATTAACCTTTTAAATGAATTATGGTAATATTTATAAAAAAGTTATATGAATTTCGGTTTATGTCATCAAATTATTGTTGGCTTTGTCCAGAATTCTTGAGAAAGGATTTGAAAAATGTAGAACCACTGACAGACAGACACGCACTCTCTCTCTCTCTCTCTCTCTCTGTTTCTCTCTCACAGACGCACATCCTGCTAATGCAATTAATTGCAGTAATTTTTTATTTGTTTATTTATTTTATTTGTACTTTGTTCACCAGGTTAGAAGCTCAAGACCAATGGTCTGTTTTCAGGGAAGACCTGAGGTGCTATTCACACTGACTATGGTAGATTGGCAAACTTCTCCTACTGTTTTCAGGAAGTGCTCTGTGAACTTTTACATACACCTGAGCTATCACAGCCTCAAGCAGATGAGACCTCAGTTAACATCTCATCTGAAGGATGGAACACTGAGCAGGGCATCACCTCTCATATTTTGCTTTCCAGCGTTTATTGGGAAATTAATCCAGCTATCTGGTATGGGAACAGAACCTACAAAAGGCTAGAGTGTAATAAGATGTAGACTGAAAACACATATTAGTGGCTTGCATAGTAGTAGTCCGCTGCTTAGTTTTAGTATCTGAGGGTGAATACTGTGCAAATTGCTGTTATAGTGAGTTTGTTTCTCTAATAGTAGCTTTGGGTTATGGGATGATGGGGTCAGTAAATTGTATAAGACAAAACAGAGCTCTTAGACTCATATAAATCTTGCCCCCTCCCTGCTCAAAAAAAAACAAAACTTAACCAAGTTGTTAAGGAACTCAAGAATACTTCAAGAAACACAACAGGCTACCTACAAGCATAAGATAAACAAAAACAATGAACGCAACCATAAGACCTTTTTTGGCTATGTACATAAACTCTGCAGTAATACCCTGCTTTGATCTAAACTTACTGTACATGCTGCTCACACCAACCCAGCATCTGTATTTAAGAGTCTGGCAAATAAATTCAGCTCTAATTTCATTCCAGATACTATATTCATAATGCCCTGTTACCTGTCCAGGTGAATCCCCCATCAAGTCTCAGCCATCCTCTCCAAAGCAAAAAATAACCCCTCCATGGGCCCAGATACCATATCTAGTTGCTTACTGGCAATTTAAACATCACTTAGCTGAAACTCTCTTAAATGTGTTAATTCAAAGTCTTTCCTCAAGATATGTAACTGAAGAATGGAACAATGCCATAGTCATCACCCTCCATAATGGAGGTCCCCATTAATCCAAATAATTGCAGGCATTTCAGCCTCACTAATCTTATCTGTAAAGCTATGGAATACATTATTGCAGAAATACTCAGAAAGGACATGCAAAATCTACAGAATCTAGGTGCTTCACAGTTCAGCTTTGTCAGGGTTAGATTGTACCTTCTTACTCTTCCTAGTGTCCTTGAAGGAGTCACAGTAGCCTTAGGTGAAGGACTTCCTGTCCACACTGTTTATCAGGACTTAGCCAGAGCATTTAATGCTATTCTCTTTTCTGGCATCATAAATAAGCCAATTCAACTAAACATCAGCTCCTTCACAATTCTCTGGATTGATAAATTGCTATAGACAGAACACATTTGTTCAGAATAAATGATGCCCTCTCCAAACAGCATAATGTAACCAGCAGCATTCCTGAAGGCTCTCTTCTATGCCCTCTCCATTTTGGATTCTATTTCTCTCAAGTGTTGACAAATGCTAAGAATGTTGCTAACTAAATTCACATATGACTGCAAGCTAGGGATCGTCCTAACCCCCCCCCCCCCCCATTTACTAAGATTTCAACAAGGCCTTGATCATGCTAATAGCTGGTGTTCTAATCACAGGCTAACCCTAAATGCTAGAAAATGTAGTAAAGTCACTGCTGGTAAAATTACTGTTTCTATACACCATCACATAAATAGAATTTTCCTTACGACTGACACTGTGAGCTGGGATATAGGAACTCTCTCAGGCCATCTGTTGTGGATTCTTATCCAGATCCTAATCTAGTCTAATTCCCCTTTACTCTGCCTTATTCACTGCTTCATATAATACAATGCTCCATTTGACATGAATATCTCCACAGAAGACCCTGAACTTAAAAGACACCAGCATTTTATAACCAATGGAATCTAAGGATTTAAAATGGTGTTATATGGCTAGACTAAAAATAATGAACTTATTTTGTGTTGCCTAGAAACTCCTGCATGGTGATCTGTAACTTGCCTTTTGAGCTACTTCAAGTCCTGCTTTTTGTGACTGCATTTTCTTTGGAAAGGAAAGCACCTCATTTTGTATCCATTCCAAAGGCTTAGTTTTATAGCAAAATAATAAGACCTAGTTCAGGGCTAAATTATCAATTAGTTCTTCTCCTACCTATAGCACAAGCTTCCCCTACATAACAAACAATGCAAAACCTTAGTCACATTCAAACTTTTATTAGAAAAACTGATAGGATCACTTAAATTCATAATAGGATTCACTGGCCATGGACTTCTAACTATGTCAAGTTAAACATTTTTGCATCTTAATCCTTTCTTTTCCTACTGTCCTGTTTCCTCCCTTTTCTCCAGTTTCTGTCTGTTACCTTTCTGACTAACATAACCCAAGCTAATAATATTCTGTATGTATCGGCCAAATTAGCTCTGGCTCCTTCCATTATCTTCCAAACTATTAGCTCATCTTCAGGCACTTCTATTTTATGGTACTGTTGTCTAAACCTATAACAGTCGACATGCCAAAGGCTTAGAACAAAAATATGTATGTATGTATGGGCTTACGAACAATAATATGTATAACGTCTGCTGACTTCTGGCTGATGTTTACATTGCCTGACTGATGATAAGACATTACGACTTATCCCTCTACATTACCAGTATGGAATATCCTACCAATATAATATTAAATTGCTCTTCTTCCAGTTTAGTTGATATATAAATCTCACCATGTTGCTTTCTGCTATGCACTTGTACCTAAGATCACACTTCTCTAGAGAGATGTACATCACACAGTCACCTCATAACTCTTTTGTATAAGATTTGCAAATTATCACACCTTCTTGTCCTGTATTAGATTTCTGTCTCTATCTTAATCTGGCAATGTCTTCCTATTATCATTTAGCAATGTCTCACATGATACTTCTATAATTTTACTTTGTGATATCCATTTTTCTTTCTACTGTCTGCTAGCTCAGTCTTACCTTGTGGTTTCCAGTGCCTCCATTTTTGTAGTTTTTCTTGCAAAAGATTAAAAAATATTTGTATTTGTACAGTATCTGACTGCGAGAGCTTTATCTTTTTCTGATGTTTATAAGCAATAGCTATCATAAACTGTAATCTTGCACTCTTCACCAATTGCACCTGAAAAATATGTTTACCCTCTGCACAAGATAAATAAAGTCTGATTGTAAACTAATAAATTCACTCAATAAATAATAGTCAATTGCTAATATGCACAGTAAGGAGCCAAATAAAAATGTTAATAAGCAACAGACTGAGTCAGAAGAAGTTGTGTTATTCACAGACATTTCAGATAGATGAATAAATCATCATGTATAAGATAATTAATTTGATACAAAGCATACTCATTACTAGAAAAGCAAAACAAAGCTTGAATTTGAAGAAAAAAAATTGGATGCCATCAAACCCCAACTCGATTGTTTTCAGACAACTTAATATATTTTGAGAACTTGTGAAAATCAGTTAATTCATAATGAGCAGTCAGAATATTTAGTAAAAGACTGTAATCATAACAGCTAAAACACAATCCCTGGGATTCAGTAATGCTTACACAGAAGGTAAGAATAGTGTAAGTGTTACTGGACAAAATATGGCCGCTGAGTGATCCTGTAAACAAGCCTGGGGATGTGAATGAGCTTGGCAGCACTATTCCTGCATGGACACCACTGAATAATGCTAATTACCTCATTTGCTGGTGAAAACCATGCAAATGAGGTGAATTAGTGATTTGGGAAGCAGGCAGGCATCCATGCAGGAATAGTGATGTGTGCAGAAATGTATTTGGCTACTTGCTGAATACATTTCTGCAAAAAATCAAAATGGAGGCATGACAGCTCAAATAAAAGCATGTATTATAATCTTTAGGCATGCCAATGGCCAAATATATGGCCATTGACATGGAAAAGTGTTTAACTTTTATAAAAATAAAAGTTAATTTTTTGGCCGATCTCGGCCATTTAAGCATAGGGCAACAGCGCGCAAACTGGATTGTGCTGAAAATAAAAAAAGATGTGAAAACACAATTTTAAGGGAAATCTGCATTTTGCCATTATAGTCTATGGCATGCAGAATCAAAACAATACCAAGGAACAGTGGCTGCTAAGGGGAAAGGATCTAGTGTAGTGCAGTAACTAGGGATTAAGACAGTGGGGTATGCTAATGAGGGAAATTTACTGAATCACAAAAAGAATCGAAGTGCCAAACTGCACCCAACTATGTAGGTGCTATAAGGCAGTGGTGTAAGCAGGAGGAGCAGCAGACATGAAAAGTGGGTGTGCCATGCTTGGTGTAAGCACATTGGAGCTCCACGGCTCCCAGATAAGCTTAGCTAAGCACAGCTAAGCAAGGGAGTGTGTCTGAGGCTGTGACTTATTCCATGAAATAAAGAGCATGTTCACATCCAGGGAGGGCCATTTCTCAGTGTTTATATTAGCTAAATGGGTTTGCGTGGTGTGCACTGGGTCTAAAACAAAACAACCCCTCCCAGAAATAGCAGGACTGTTTACATTTGGGCACCGGGTTTGCGCGGCGTGCCACGTGGCTTAAAAGGGGCAGAAATGGGAAGGAGAAAAAAAGAAAAAAAAACAAAACAGCAGAATAAAAGCAATCAAGTACAAATAACATAGCTAGCAGGTGGAATGCATCATAGTCAGCCAATCATACAGGCAGCATCTGCAGCACAACAGTATAAAATATGCTAACACCTTACAGTCTGGTTTTCCCATAAACTCTGCACCATTGGTGTACACATGCAGGGGAATTTCAACCAAAAACATGTTAGGAGCTGTCATTGCTTTGATCCATCAGTATGTGCTAGAGGCTGAAGGTGGTGATGAGGATAATGCTAACAACTGCCACAGACCGAGGAGGAGGAGAAGAGTGTTCAAACCCAGGGTAACTTACCAGGGGCTACATGATCTGGAGATAGTAGAGCACTACAGGGTGGACAGAGACATACTGCAGCAAATCATCGAGCTGTGCCTGCCTCAACTCAGACCCAGAGCCAACAGAGGGGAACTCATCCCAGTGAATACCAAGGTATGTGTAGCCTTAAGAATACTAGCTACAGGTACTTTCCAAAGATCTACTGGGGACATCATGGGGGTCTCACAGGCATCTGCATCCAGGGTACTCCACCATTTCGTGGATGCCATCCTACCACATGCCGGTGAGCACATTCACTTCCCCAACACCCGCGAGGAGAGGACCAGCAATATGTGTCTCTTCCAACATGTAGCAGAACACCCGGAGGTATTGGGTGTGATAGACTGCACGCACATCCACATCAAAGCACCAGGGTAGGGTCTACCCCGCAAGGGCTTCCCCTCCATCAACTACCAGGTCATGTGCAATGCCCAGGGTATTATCATGAATGTGTGTGCTGGCAGCCCTGGAAGCTATCACGACTCCCACATCTGACATTCGTCACAGCTGTACCAGACATTTGCCAGTGGGGGCATCCCATATGGCCATCTGGTGGGGAATGCTGGCTATGGAGGCATGGATGATGACATCCATCAGAAATGCACACACACCCACACAAGAACGCCATAATGAGGCACACGCACAAACCAGGATCATAATAGAGCATGTGTTTGGGATGCTCAAGTCATGGTTCTGCTGCCTTGGCATATCTGGTGGAGCCTTGCAGTACTCTCCAGCCACATGTGCATACATGTTCATAGTATGTGCCATGCTACACAATATGATCCTGCAGAAACAGCTGCAGCAGGAACAGCATGGGGAAGGGCCACACAGCCCCCCACCATTGCCAAGGTCCCCACAAGCACAGAGGGACTCAGAAGAGGAAGCCCCTGAGCCTGCTCCCATAGCAGACAGATGTATGCTCAGTATGCCTAGGTCTTGACAAAGAGGCAATGCATAGCACACACACTGACACTGTAGGGACCCAGGGACTGACACCTCTCTCTGACTCACACATTCAGTAAAATAGATCACACACACACACACACACACACACACACACACACACACACACACACACGCACACACACGCACACACACATACACACACATCACATTGCGTGGAACTTACCATGTATAGGCAGTGTACACAGGCAGTCCTCAAGCACCGTCCTCACAACTGCCACAGGCACAGGGTAAGTCAGGCTTCTTAACAATAAATGAATGGATTACTATATGTTTTGGCAGCATATCTATGGAAATGCTGCATGCATGCAAGGGAATCGGGTGGCCTACTGGGAGGGCAGCAGACAACTGACAGCTATGTGGGACATCAGGAAATGTGTACACGATACTGGCTTCTCCCACACTATGCAGTATCATTTAAGGTGACAAATCCCACTGCAGTATATGTGGGGGGCCAACTAAGGGGGGGTCATAGGTCACATGCACAGATGTCACTGTGGGGATCCCATATTCACTTGCAGACTCACACAGCAAGTCAGCTGTAGAAAACCATAAAGGAATGTCTGGCAAAGGCACACAAATAGCGACAATGATGGAATACCTGCCTACAGACTTACCAAGTGATATCACAGCAGGCCTTGCAGTTGTTGTAAGACTCTCTGAAGGTTAATAATTCTGAAACTCAATTGTATGGCATTACAATCTAACCTGTGGTTTCTAGTGATATGCCCCTATTCTGCAAGACAGGGCACAATACTATGCTAAATGGAACAAAAATGTAAAGTCAGTATCAGCACAGTCCTTGCAAATATGTACTATTGACAGGTGTGCCCCCCACACCCATATTCACATAGAAATGCAGTGACATGTAAGTTTGTAGGGTAATAGCAACAGAGCACACATTGCCAGGGCTGTCCCAATCAACGTGATAACTTGTTGCATGTCCACAATATGCAGGGGTCAATGAGCTATGCATATGTGTGGGGAATACTTGTCAGGATGTGGCCAGCAACTTCTCATGGCTGTTGTATCCTACTGGCCTAGGTTCAGTACTGTGGTAGACATGGCCATGTTCCACAAAATGCAGTGCTGACTATTTTGCATGTCAGCTGCACATACGGTGGGAGTTGTACATAGATGTCCAGATGTCAATATCCATTACTGCCGGGAAGCTGGACAGGTCATGTACAGGGGGCCACACATATGAACAGTACACAGGTTGGACTAACCTACATAGTGCCTACCATACCGCACAATTTTACAGACTTTTTGCATAATGTACACAGGTTTGCATCATATCTGTGGTGTCTTTATTCTGAAATACTGGTTGGCTGGCAAATCAATGGCAAACCACGAAAGTCTAAAGTCAGAAAATATTGATGGATTGTAGTGTCTCAGACGTCATACCCTATAGAAAAATGCATGCTGATGCAAAATCTGTTATTGTATCACCCTTCCAGGTTTGTAATGCCAATAGTTACAATGGTCTGTATATTTAGGCCTTTGTCTCCCAATTACTCATGGCTTTGTCCAGATGTCTGGCTCACATATGTAGAGAAGTATGGTGCCTAATAGGACAGCAGTGTGTTTTGTCACTTATCATTGTCACCCCGGGGGGCAGCCTGGGAACATAGGAGTGACAGAACACACTGCCTTGCTACAGATGGCCTGCAGGAGTCTCACATGGCCTACAGGCCTATGGCAAAGCCCATGCCTCACTCATAATGCCTTTGTAGGGAATGTCATGGGGTCCATACTATCAACATAACACAGTCATCAAAATGCAAATGTAATGCTGCTAAATGCTAGTAGCATACTTCTCAACCTCATAGAGGATGAAATCTGGACAAACCCATACATAATGGTGGGATAAAGGCCCTACTATGGGGACACATTTGAAATATTGCTCTCATAATGTTAGACAGTTGATAGAATAACAGAGGGGGTGTGTAGTAGCATGGATGTCATGAAAGGTGTGAAGTCTGAAACTCTCATGTTCTGTTAGTATTCCCTGACTGCAACCCTGAGTGATTTGCAACAAATGTGCTAGAAAACCACAATGTTAAGGGAAACTGACCAGATATATGAGGCATGCATCTGGATAATCTGTGAGAATCTGTACAGTTGACAGATATGGCCACACCAGGATATGATCTATCAGGTAAGATGAATAATGCACAACCAGGAGATCCCCAGCCAGCATATCACAAAGGTGCTGGACCTTTTACACAGCTTCATCAGTCAATTGGCTGTAGCCACACCTCCCAACTGGCCGGATTGTGCAAGAATGTCTTGCCTGTGCCTCTTAATATAGGTCTGTGCATCATCCATCTTGCATTTCTCTGGTAAATAACTGTGATGATCCGATTATATCTGTCAGTAGGTAATGACACAATACAGTACAGTGTCAAACATTACATATGTCAGAAAATATCTGCTAAAACAAACCCTGTCACTCAAGCAACTCATAGATTGATAAGAGCAATAGTTACAGTACCCCCTATGTTTGGCCCATTGTTTCCCCATATTGGCAGCCTATCCCCAGATATCTTGTACAAACAGGTTGCAAGGCATGGCTGTAGCACGCAACAACCTGGAAGGTCATACTGAGCATGATCCTACACTTAGATAAGTGAAGCCCATATCTGAAACCACATCAGACTATATATCACTGTATTGTGCAAATGTGTTTGCATACACACAGCTATGTAAACCTAACTGTCTCCACACACACACACACACACACACACACACACACACACACACACACACACACACACACACACACAAACATCAGACAGGATCACCCAAAGCCAGCTGTAGGTGGCACATATGTGGTATATCTGTATCTGTTGTATGTGATATACACACATATATTTGGGCAACATATCACAATATGTTAAGTATACACACACATAGACATGGGGAAGAGAGAGACCGACAGTGATAGAGTGAGACACACAGGGAGACATATACACAGAGTGAGTCATACACAGGGATACCCTGAATGACATAGAGTGATGTCCTGCTACAGACAGCTGCATACCTGTTGTAAACACTGACATGTACCAGCATGAATATGAGATTCATTGTCTGATGGTACTGAGGTGGGGGTTGGAATATCACATCACCTACCTCTGTGTGTGTGTGTGTCTGTAGGTCTAAGTATTATGATGCATTACCCACCCAGTAGACTTCTCATTGCCCTACTTTACAACACCTGCCAGTGTCATTCACCTTAGAAGTACCTTTGGAATGGCTTCAGTCCTGTAAGCTCTATAGTGCTTGTGATAAATGTGTAACACTATCATACAAATAACTAGATAGGTAGGGGTTATAATCACAGTCCCAGCATATGTAACAGTAGTTTTGTGTGTGTGTGTGTGTGTGTGTGTGTGTGTGTGTGTGTGTGTGTGTGTGTGTGTGTGTGTGTGTGTGTGTGTGTGTGTGTAGGAATAAGTGTTTTTGTCCATTCCCACCCAGTACACCTCCCATTGCCCTACTTCACAAGATCTGCTGATGTCATTCACTGTAGATGTACTGTTAGACTAGCCTCTGCCCTATAAGCTCTGGAGTGTGTGCTTTAACTGCATAACACTATAGTACAAATAGCTATTTAGGTAGGGGTTCTAATCTCAGTCCTGGTCAATGTAAAAGTGTGTGTGTTTGTTTGTAGGTTAAAGGTTTTGAGCTCATTCATACTCAGTACACTTCACATTGTCCAACCTTAGCAGTGCTGCTGATGTCAATCACTTTAGAAGTATCTTTGGGCAGCTCTCAGCCCTACAAGCTCTGTGGTGCATGCGATAATTACGCAACACTGTAACACAAATAACTAGTTAGGTAGGGGTTCTAATCTCAGTCCTGGCAAATGTAAAAGTGTTTGTAGGTTAAAGAATATGAGCCCATTCACACCCAGTACACTTCCCATTGCCCTACTTTAGCAGTCCTGCTGATGTCAGCAACCTTAGAAGTACCTTTGGGCAACTCTCAGCCTTACAAGCTCTGTGGCATGTGCGATAACTGCGTAACCCTATGATACAAATAACTAGTTAGGTAGGGGTTCTAATCTCAGTCCTGACAAATGTAAAAGTGCGTGTCTTTGTGTATGTGTGTGTTTGTAGGTTAATGATTTTGAGCCTTTTCACACCCAGCACACTTCCCATTGCCCTACTTTAGCAGTCCTGCTGATGTCAGCCACCTTAGAAGTACCTTTGGGCAGCCCTCAGACCTGTAAGCTCTGTGGCATGTGTGATAACTGCGTAACATGATAGTACAAATAACTGGTTAGGTAGGGGTTCTAATCTCAGTCCTGACAAATGTAAAAGTGCATGTTTTTGTGTGTTTGTAGGTTAAAGATTTTGAGCCTGTTCAAACCCAGTACACTTTTCATTGCCCTACTTTAGCAGTCCTGTTGATGTCAGTCACCTTAGAAGTATCTTTGGGCAGCCCTAAGCCCTGTAAGCTCTGTGGCATGTGCGATAATTATGTAACACTATAGTACAAATAACTAGTTAGGCAGGTTTTCTAATCTCAGTTCTGGCAAATGTTTGTGTGTGTAGGTTAAAGTATTTTATGGCCTCTCTCACCCAGTACATCACCCATCGCCATACTTTACAAGGTCCGGTGATGTTCCACACCTTCGAAGTACCTTAAGACAATCTTCACCCTATAAGCTCCATGGCACCTGCAATAAATGAATAACACTATAGTAGCAGTAACTAAATAGATAAGGGTTCTAATCTCAGTCCTGGAAAATGTGTGTGTTTGTGTGTGAGAACAGTATCCAGTGGGTGGGGGTGTGTTTGTGTGAGAACTATATCCATTGGGGGGGGTGGGTTTTGCAATTTTTTGCTGTCACCCACACAGTACATGTCCTGTTGTCTACTTTACAAGGCTCACTGTTGTCATACACTGTAAAGGTAGCTGTAGACACTCTGCAGCCCTATAAGCTCTGTGCTATGTGGAATAATTATATAACAGTATGGAATAAATTACAAGATAGGTGGCCCTTCTAATTCTTGGATACCATTCCCCACTTAAGAATCATAGACAAACACACTCAGCTAGGCATCAACCCCTATATCACTAGGTGGCTTGCAAACTGGCTGACAGAGCCCACAGTGTAAAAGCAGTGGACTCGATGTCAGACTGCCAACCAGTCATGAGTGGAGTCCCACAGGGTTTGGTCCTGTGTCTCCTCGTGGTCGGGATTTACACCTCTGAAGTCCAGCCCAATACAAAGGGACTCTGGCTGACAATGTTCGCAGGTGACTGAAAGATGGGTGCTATTATTACCTCCCCGCGTGATGTTGACATCCTGCACAAAGGGCTCACTGAGACCTATGACTGGTATCAGAACCCTGGAATTTAGCTCAATGCCAGAAAATGTGCTTCCCTCCCCTTTGGCAACATCATAGTTCCCATGAAGTAATATATTGATGGTAGTCCACTGAACACTGATGTTGTTATAAGAGAACTGGGAATACAGGTTGACAGTGAGGTCTCTGTTGACCACCACACTGCCACTGTGTTCAGAAAGTCCTTCTATGTGTCACATCTCCTGACTATGGGTGTTGCATTCAGGAAGTAAGAGGTAATTGTCACCTTGTACTCTCCCCTCATTAGGCCAATCAATGAGTACAATGGCCCATTTGACATGTACCCCACTGGGCACCTACAACAACTGTAGAGGCTGCAAAAGTACCTCATAAAGAAGATCCTAGGCCTTAAACACTTGTTCAATATGGACAGACTACAATAACCCCAACTATTCTCTGTCTTATATTGACTACTTAGAGGTGATCTCTGTCTGACTTACACAGCCATGTCTGATCTAGCTGTGTCAGGAATGCTACATCTGAACAAACCAATCCATTAACACCACATGCCCAAGAGACCTCAACCCCATTTCCACAATCAACAGAACATGCTGGAGGGACAGGTTCACAACCCAGAGACTGCCCACGCTATGGAATACATTTCACATACATGTCAAGCAGAGCACATCACTGGCCCTCTTCAAGAGAACTCTGGATGAGTGGATGGGGAATAGAAATCCCTATCCAGGGATCACCTCAGTGGCTATACTCATTAGACACACTGGGAACTATTGTCAGTTGGCACGATGCCAGGGTATTCCCATGGGCTACAATTGTAAAGGCTCCATGGCCATTCGCCTAGTACACACCTATGAAGCTATGAACCTATGGATCTCAGTACTGGAAAATGTGTGTGTGTGCATTAGTGTGTGTATAAAAGTGTTTGTGAGTCTGTAAACATGTGGATGAAAGTAGTTTGAGGCCCTTCTCACTCAGTGCATCTACCATTGCCATGCCTTACAAGGGCTGGTGATGTTATTCACTATATAGGTACCTTGGGACACTCTTCACCCTATAAGTTCTGTGGTGCATGTGGTAACTACATAACACTATAGTACCAATGACAACATAGGTAGGAGTTCTAATCTGAATCCTGGCAAATGTGTGTGTGTTTGTAAGTGTGTATATTTGTAGGATACAGTATTTTGAGGCCTCAATCTCCAGGTGTACTGCCCATTGCCATACTTTATAAGGGCTGGTGATGTTGTTCACCTTAGAAGAATTGTGGGACACTCTTCACACTATATAAGCTTCATGGCATGTGCGATAAATACATAACACTGTATTAACAATAAGTAGATAGGTAGGGTTTGTAATCTCAGTCCTGGCAAATGTGTGTGTGTGTGTGTGTGTGTGTGTGTGTGTGTGTGTGTGTGTGTGTGTGTGTGTGTGTGTGTGTGTGTGTGTGTGTGTATACGGGAACCGTATCCTGTGTATGAGTCTGAGTGAGAACTATATCCATTGTGGGGGTGGGTTTTACAATTTTAGGCCATGGTACTCCTAGTAACCTTAACAAGGTCCACTTTACAAAGGCCACTGTTCACATCCACCATAGAGGTATTTGTGGATACTCTTCAGCCCTACAAGCCCCATGCCACATGCAACAGTTTTGTAACAGTATGGAATGAATAACATGATATGCAGGGCTGCTAATGTCAGTACTGGCAACTGTATGTGTGCTTTGGTGTGTATAGCAGTGTTTGTGAGTGTGTAGACTCATCTGTGACAGTATAATGAGTCCTCCACACCCAGTACATCCCCATTGCCATACCTTACAAGGGCATGTGATGTTATTCCCTTTACAGGTACCTTGGAACAGTCATCACACTATTAGTTCCGTGCCACCTGAGATAACCACATAACACTGTAGTACCACTAACTAGATGGGTAGGGGTTCTAAACACAACACTGACAACTGTGATCCTGTGTGTGTGTGTGTGTGTGTGTGTGTGTGTGTGTGTGTGTGTGTGTGTGTGTGTGTGTGTGTGTGTGTGTGTGTGTGTGTGTGTGTGTGTGTGTGTGTGTGTGTGTGTGTGGGTTTTGCCAATCATAGGTGTGTTCTACCCACTACACTTACCACTGTCCACTTCACAAGGCCTGCTGACGTCAACCACCATGGACTTACCTGTATACATCCCTCAGCCCTATAAGCTCTGTGGCACATGCAGTAACTGGTATACAGACCCGGTAAATGTGTACATATACAGCTGTACCTCAGCTCTGACACAATCGATGTGTTACCACTCTACCATACCCCTCATTGCCAATTTCTGCAGGGCCACCTCCTGCTGACGCACAGACAGCTAGAACACAAACAGAATACAGCATGTGAGACTACATTCAATCAGCATTACTAACACCAATAATGCATCATGGCTGAAAAGGTACACACACACTCTGAAGTGTACCCATTACAATTGCAAGCTGACAGCAACTTACACAGCATTATATAACTAAACCGTACTTAATTTACCTTGTGCATCAGAACCATATTAGCATGTCCCTGCATTGGTGGTATGGATGACAATGATGTGGCACTGGTATCATCATATCCACAGGGTGTTGTGTAAGTTTGACAGAGGCTTAGGCTGGGCCATACGTTTGATATCATATGTTTGTGTGTTTGGAGGGGTGTTCTATGAATGGGCCGCGCAGAGGTGGTGTGTGTGTGTCTGGAGGTGACCTGGCTGTGATGGTGATGTGTGTGTATATGTATACATACAGTCACACCATGTGGCTGCCCTACACAGGAGTATATTGGACAGATGTGGACCATACATGGCAGGGTGTACAGTTCACTGTCTCTGGCCACAGACATGGGAACTGGTCCTGCCAAGGGTCTCACTGGCACCACCAGGCCCAAGGCCAGATGCAGTATTACTTCCTGATGGTGACTGCTGTCTGCTGGATCTGTGTCCCTGATGGGACCGGAGAGGATCACGTGCCTATGGCCTGCTCCTTTGTGGTGTGAACAGCTCACCCCCTTCAGTAGTGCTGGTGGCACTGCCACTATGGGAGTGTGAAAGTGCATGGTCCCATAAACTCTCAGCTGATGTTGGTGCTGACCTACATCCACATGGCTGACACCCATCTCCACCATATGCTCTAGCACAGACATGCTATGGTCGAGGATTGCCAAGGTCTCACCCCACTGTCTATACATGACCTCTGTATTTTGATCTGTGGCCTCAGCAAGGTCATGTATGTTGCCATGTAAGCCAGGAAGAGTTGCATCCAAGACCCTGAGTATTTGTCTGGTGTTGCACGCAGTACATGCTTGTGCATCCATGACAGCCCGAAACATGCATCTGGTGAGACCTGCTGTGGCACTTGTGACAGCGACTTGATGGGCAGCAGTCATCTTTAGAGCACCCCTGTCCATCCACCTGTGTGGGACCTCGCCTGCACTCTGGCTATGGCTAGTGGCTACACTCACACTTGCCATAGTCACCACACTAGCGTGTTCCATGCCACCACCTGCCAACTGTCCATTATCTGTGGCTGCTGGGGACAGGGTATGTGTGGGCATTATGACTGTATGTGGGGACATTGTGGATGACTGTGGGATGCCAACCGATGGCACAGATTCAGCCCTTGACAATCCCACCTGTGCCCCACTATGACCACCATCATTGTCAGAGTCTGCAGAGACACTGACATCAGATTCTGAGCGGGAGGGACCATGACCACCATATCCACCTATGAGGGGAAGACAACATATGTAAATTAATACCTGCACTATACGGTTTGCTGGTATGCGCGCACACACACACACACACACACACACACACACACACACACACACACACACACACACAGGTGAGATGGCACAAAGGCATTACACAGACCTCACAATAGCCAAACGGTGACATTCACAACACAGTCAGACCACAACATACACACTCTGGACAGGCCCTCAGAATCATGCAGTACAGCTCTTTCCACTTAATTTTACTACTAATATACATCTCTGGGATATGTGAGTAGTGTTAGTAGGTGATGGGCCTTCACCTAGCACACACTGCAACCATGTACACATTATTGCTGTTCATCTGTATAGCACATACCTCTCAACTGTACACAGTTTCGCTGAATGTCTAGATATGTGGCTCATATTTTTGGTCCGTTCCTTATAAATCCTGTGTTTGTCTGACACATTACTGGGATGATCTGAGGATTGGTGTCACTAATTAATGACATGGTTTGAGTTTCACACTGCAGTACATGTATGTTAAAACCGGTTACACTAACAACCTTCTAAGCTTACAGTGGATATAATAAGTGTACACACCCCTGTTAACATGCCAGATTTTTCTGATATATAACATGAGACCACAGAAATCATGTCACAATATTTCTCACCTTTAATGTGACTTATAACCTGTGCAATTCAATTGAAGAACAAACACATTGGTTAGGGGTAACATAGACGGTGAAATACATACAATAGGCTGGTTGCATGAGTGTGCACATCCTTAAACTAATACTTTGTTAAAGCACCTTTTTATTTAAAAACAGCAGTCAGTCCTCTTGGGAAGGTGTCTATCAGCATGGCACATCTCGATTTAGCAATATTTGCACACTTCACCTTGCAGAAGCCCTCCAACTATGTCAGATTGTCAAGGCATCTCTTGTGCACAGCCCTCTTTAGGGCACCCCACAGATTTTCTATTGGATGCAGGTGTGGATTGTGGCTGGGCCATTCCACAATGTTGATTGTCTTCTGGATAAGCCATTTCTTTTTGATTTGTATGTTTGGTTTGGGTCATTGTCATGTGGAAAGGTGTAATTCCTCTTCATCTACAGCTTTCTAGCAGAAACATGAAGATTTTTAGTCAAAAGGGACTGTTATTTGGACCTGTTCATAATCCCCTCCACCTTGGCTAAAGGCCCACTTCCAGCTTTTGAACAGCAACCCCACAGCAGGACACTGCCATCATCATGCTTCACCATGGGGATGGTGTTCTTTTGGTGATGAACAGTGTTGTTATTGTGCCAAACAAACCTTTTAGAATTGTGGCCAAAAAGTGCAACCTTCATCTTATTACACCATAACACATTTTCCCACATGCTTTAAGGAGACCTGATGTATTGTTCTTGAAAATTTTGACAGACCTGGATGTTGTTCAGTGTGAGAAAAGGCTTCCATCTTCCAACCCTACCCAATCGGCCAGACATGTGAAGAATACGGGAGATTGTTGTCACATGTAGTACACAACCAGTACTTGTCAGAGATTCCTGCAACTCCTTTAGTGTTGCTGTAGGTCTCCTGGCAGCCTCCCTATCCAGTTCAGGTCTTGCCTCTTCAACACATTTGGAGGGATGTCCACTTCTTTGCAATGTCACCACCTTTTGATGACTGTCTGCACTGTGTCCCATGGTATATGTAATGCCATGGAAATTTTTTTGTATCCTTCTCCAGGCTGATACCTTTCAAAAATGAGATTCCTTAAGCTCTATGTGAACTATGGCTGTTGTTGTAGCAGGCAACTGAGTAAATGTTAGGAAAATCCTGGTAGGACAGCTGACAGTTATTTGCTGTTAATCAAAGAGTCTCTGTAATTGATGGCAGGTGTGTACCCAAGAAGACGTAATGCTGTAATTATATTGAAAACTGCTTCAACACAGTATTAGCTTCAGCCTGTGCACACTTATGCATCTAGCTTCTTGTACATTTTCCATTTGTCATAATTGTTTCCCTAACAGATTTGTTTGTTTTACAATTGATTTATACAGGTTATAGGTCACATGAAAGGTTGGAAGCATTCAGAAATGTTTTATTGTGCTCTCATTTTTGTATATCATCACATGTTCACCACAAGTGAACATGCAGATTTCGCAGTACGGCTAAGAGTAACAGTTGTGTGCATGGTAAAATGCATGATCTTAACATGCCTGGGGTGCTGGTGAGTCACAACAGGACAATCCCATACTCACTGGCTTCAGGCTGCTGTCCCACATCCAGACCAGAGGTACCTGTGTAGCTGTGGGGGAAAGGTATTGTCAGCAGACTCACATTTGGCATTGGTACAAGATGAATGCTACTTTTCTGCACATGTACAGTACAAGCTCTGACAGTACACAGTTTGCTGTCCTTCACCATAGCTATGCACTTGTGTGCATTACTAAACTCCACCCACAAATGCAGTTTGACCTCACATATGGATCTAGATACTCTACAGAAGCCAGTATGACTGCTACATGATTCAATTAATGTGCACTGTGGCTTTACCTGGATGCTCCTCGCCTGTTGCCTGGGTGCCACCCATCTCCATGACTTGTGTTTTTTGCATTTGCTGGTGTGTGGGGGATACCCCAAGGTTGGCAAGGAGCTCCTCTGTTGCTGTAAGTGGGGCCTGTGTGGCAGGACCCCCACCTGTAGCATTACGGTCCCTGGCCATGGCAGCAGCCTTTTGCCGGGCACGACGTATCAGGTCAGTCGCACGATGCCTGACCTGATCGTATGTGTGTGCAGCCATGGTGGCCAATGTTGTTCACCCTGTGGACAAGTTCATCCCACAGGGTAGTCCACTCCCGCAGATCCTGTTTCCTACGGCCAAACATTACCTCATGGTGCTAGATGATAAGGTTGATAATAGCCTCATTTTCAGCTGCAGAGTACTGGGGCTGATGGATATGTGGCATGTCACCTGGGAGACATAAACAGGTAAACACATTACAGGACCTCATACATTGGTCAATGTTTTTTACAGAACCTAAACATCAACATTGTTTATCATTAGCCACCACGTATGACCACATCATACCCCTGTCATCTATCAGCATAGCATGAGCTTGCATTGCACTCCTGGTCCTGATGTGTCATGTTCCCCCCAATCAGAGCCAGGTCTTTTCATAATCCACCATTCATCTTTCACCTTTGTGTAGAGGGTTGACAATGGCCATCTTCCTTGCAGATGGGATGTCATTGGTGCTCAGGATTTGCTTGAGTACAGTGTGTAATGGAGCTGGGATCATATGCCTGAGTTCATCTAGGATGAAGACAGGGATGTTATCAGGTCCCATGGAGACTTATTTTGTTGCCTTTCAGTAGGCATTATGTACCTGCTTCCTGATGATGAGGGGAGGGGTGTGGGTGCTGTGCATATCCACCTATACTGATGGTGGGACAGGAGGGTGATGTTTTCCCTTAACCTGTCTGCAGCTGGATGGCTATAGCTATGCTGTGTGTGTATGTGTTGTGATTGAACACCAGTACAGGGTGGGTTGGGTTGTTGCCTCTGAGATGGAAGACATATGTGAAGACAGCCTTGTGATGGGGCTTGGTCGATGTGTCCAATTTGTACTCATAGTTAGCCTTACAGTGACACACCTGTGACCTTATATGCTTTTTCAGACAAAGGCTGACCTACTTCCAAGTTGGTGCCTGCTCCTAATTGTCCTTGTACAACCAATATAGCGACCGATTATGTGGTTTGTGTATTGCTGCTGTCCACCAAAGGGGATTACTCTACCTTGGTGGAGTCAGCTTCTACAAGTTAGGTATTGCTGAGTCCATACAGCTATATAGGTGCTTATGTAGCTTATATAGCTGTTTGTAGTAGGCATGGACACAAGGTCATAACACAGTTGGACACCTCTCCAATTTCAACTGGATAATCATGCTTATTCTAGTACCCATGTCTGTGTCAGGGCAATGAAACAACCAGTAGCTGTGGAAGTCTATGTCTGTTGGATGCACTGAAACTAAGATTACACACATGTGAACATGTATAGCTTATTTACCTGAGGTTTTGCATCTCATATATGTTGTTTTGAGGCTTCCAGCTACACCTACTCATACATACATGTGCACAGGTAATACCTGATATACATTTCTGTTCTATGTCAGTATGACACACTGTATTTACACTCTTCCTGCTCAGTCATACCTCTCAACCTGTTAGAGCAGGACATCTGGAGGATGGCACACATAAATGGGGGGCAATGGGCCAAAGTTATTGAAACTTTGTTAATATTGCTGTAACACACACAAGTCAGTTGATATTACAATAGGCTTTGCATTCACAGAAATGCCCTGGAGAATGTCTGACACTCATAGGCATGCTATTATATTCTAATGTCAGTCTTCACAGATTTGCCAATGATTTGCGGGACATAACACAACCCTTATGAGTAAATGACTAGAAATGTTAGGCACACATATGGTCAGTATGCATAACACTGGACAGTTGAATGGTATGACCTCAGTGGGTTTATATTGTGTGATCGAAGACTCTCTTCTTCAAACACATAGTAATCGACACATATATAGCGAACGCTGTAACTGTGAACGGCCACATCCTCAAATTTTTTCCTCAGGAAAAAATTCACGTGGCCGTAAAATAAAAATGCAAACTTTAAAACACTAATTAAGTGGGGGGCTTCATTCTCCCACACACCCCCGATGTGCGGGGCTGTGCCACCTACACCCCCACTAACTAAATATACCAACTCTGAGATAGCTCTACATTGAAGAAAAGGGCAGTTCCCGATAATGGGCAACTGAATTTTTTCCCGAGGAAAAAATTTGAGGACGTGGCCATTTGCAGTTTACAGCATTTGCTGTATATGTGTCGATTATTATGTGTTTGAAGAAGAGATTCTTCGATCACATAATAGAGACCTGACCTCAGTATATCACATACAGTTCAACACACACGTCTTTGACAGTAGTTTACTATGCACATACCCTGTATAGGTCTCTGAGATTTGTGACACAAACATGTTTATCATAGCTGCATTCAGAAGTAACATATGGATATTTATGACATCCCAGTAGCTGGCCTAGCAGTGTCACAGTCAGTATTGTTCAACAGACACTCTAGTAGTAGTCCTATGTGAGCCATCCTTTCCTGGAGTGACTCAGGGGCATGAGCTGTGATCTATGTCACTGCAGACAGACTCAGATGCTATGGCCAGAGGTGCTGATCAGCAATATATCAGTACAGCAAGTCTTGTTGAGACATATTTGTTAAACTTCCTATTTCCCATTATTACATCCCCCTACTGCATGGCCAGAGGTTGGACTCTTATTTTTGGTGTGTTCCTCAGACAGTTTTTGTCTTTGGCAAATCAGTAGCATACTCTGGGATTGCAGTCAGGAAATGCTAACATCCATTTGTGTTTCTGACTTCATATTCCTCAGAAAAGATATGTTACAACAAACCCTGTTACCCCAGCAACTTTCTCAGTTTATAATAGCAATATTTCAAATATGCCCCTGTTTTTGGGCCTCTGTCCCCCCAATTATGTCAGGCTTTGTCCAGGTGTCATGCAGTAAGAGGTTGATAGGTATGGTATATCATTATTTAGTGCCTTCATTCCTGATATCATCCCAGTGATGTATCAGAATGCCAGACATGTTATAAGGAAGAGGCCATATATATGAGGACAAAGCCTGGTCATTCTGTGGGACTCTGTACAGATGAGAGGTCTGCGTATTTCTGGCAATTGTTGACAGACTGTCAGGATTGTGTAGCAGTGTAGTGTGTAAATGTTAGTTGGACTGTGTAGGGGGGGGTAGATGTAAGTGTTATGGCTCCTTTTCTATCTGACTGTGCATGCTGCAACAGTTTCTGGTGGTCTATCAGCTGTATATGTTTGTAGGGGCAGACTGAGACATGTCCCATACCACGGTCAGGATTCATACTACACTGTGAATTAGGGCAATATATGTAGGGGTAGTGTGTGAGTGGCAAACATGATGTTTTTGTGCACACAGTCCTTATACTGTACTGTTCATTTGGCTTACTGAAATATCACTCTGACTGTGGTGAAATTGGTTGTGGGTATGCACTTTCACACTGGTGTCTGTTTTTCAGTGGTGTTACATCCCTGAAGTGCCTGATATATTTACAAATGCATGTGTAATTCCCCATAGCGGATTTGGGGTAATGTTGTGTCAGTCTGACTGTAATTTGGATGGTGCTTGGTGACATGCTTAGCAGCTCAGTGTAGTTTCCCTAATGTCATGTTATGTCTAGATATTCATAGGATGTACAGTTGTCTGGCCCCCATAAGTGTTGTGTATTTCTGACAAATCAGTGGGATGATGTGAAGATTTAAGTCACTACGTAATGAGAAGCAATTGAGTGTTGGAGTTGTGCTATTTCAGTCAATATGTGTGTTAGAACAGAAGTGTTATTGCAGCAACTGTGTCAGCTTATCTACTCCAGTATTTGAGATATGTCCCTATGTTCATGGCTTTCTCCCCCCACTTTGTCAGGCTTGGTCCAGATTCATTGCACTAAGGGGTTCTGAGTATACCTCTCAATTGGCTGGATTGTTGCAGAATGTTCAGGTTTATTGTTCATATTTTTGGTCTGTTACACACATTATTTTCATTTCTCTGGTAAATTACTGATGATCTGAGGATTTCTGTCAGTAAATGATGACATACATTTCAGTTTCAGACCTCACATCCTTTAGAACATGTATGCTGAAATAAACCCTATTACTCTAGCAGCTTTCTACATTTATAAGAGCAATATTTAAAATATTGTCCCCCCATTTTGACAGCCTTTGCCCAGATTTCTTGCACTAAGAGGTTGAAAGGTCTGAGGTATGACTGCACTACATGTTATGAGTATACATATATATATATATATATATATATATATATATATATATATATATATATATATATATTTATATATATATATATATATATATATATATATATATATATATATATATATATTATGAATATATTTTTTCCATATATATTTATCTCCATACATGCATACATATATATATGTGTGTGTGTGTGTGTGTGTGTATGTATATATACAAAACCTGATTGATTCTACAGAAATTTTCCTTATTGTTGAATGACTGTACTGCTAAATATGTTTGAAAAAGCATTAGAAGCCCCTATAGCTTAAATGGTGTAGTGGCACATTGCCCTAACTGTGGTGTACAGGGTTCTGGGTTTGAGACTTGGCAGAGCTCATTATTTTGTTGCTAGGCAAAACAGTGGCTGATGGAGACAGAGTGATTAAAGCAGTTTTAAGTGACTTTAAGTGGGTTTGCATGCGTTTGAATGACACTAAGCTTTGCCAACATACGGTTAACCATATAGATGCTTAATCAGTTTTGGCTTCACTTAGCAATGTGCAAACTCGCTTAGTCTCTCTTACTGTCACTTATACCTGTGCTAATTCCTTTAGGGGAGATGAAAAAGGGGTTATAGGAAAGTGGTGAGAAAGGGGCATGCAGAGGGAAAAACAATATGAAAGGTAGCTAGGAATGTGCAGGACAGGTGTAGGGAAGGCCCATAGCTGTCCATTTGTAATACAGCAATATCTGTACATTTGTACAGGATTTGGAGGTAAATTTGGACACTCAAACCCCAGAGAGAGGGATGAGGACAACAGAAATGCGTTGTCAAGCCAATTGGATGGGATTACATGTGTCCAGTGGACATATGTGCGAAATGGACAGCTATGTATGGGGCGATGATTGTTCTGGGGACAGATGCCCTTTTTCCTTTGTTAAGGTGAGAGTTGGATGTTGGGAAAGGATTGTAGGCATGTCTGGGGAGGTAGGTTGGGTAGGGAAACAGACAAGACAGACAGGACAGCAGACAGGGGCAGTGTATGACACATGTGGGAGGTAAACACATTGGACTGGGGTGTTTGGAATCAGAGGCCCATGAGCCCCATATGGATATGGTGGGACTGACATCCCCACCTGCAGGCAGTCACAACTGCACCTTTACAGCCCCGATGGTGGCTGGACAGGAGGGGCAGCCTGCTACTCAAGGTACACCAGGTGGCCCTCCATCTTGTGGAGCTGTCCACCCAACTCAAAGCAGATGATACTGCGTACCATACCCCGGAACTGCCGGCAGATGATGGGCTCATCTATGCGACCACTCCTAGATGGTGCAGGGCCTGCAGGAGATGAGGTTCCATGGTGGGTCCCAGACATGCTGGGGCCTAGTGCCGTGGCCAGATGGGGTGGGACAGGTGGATCCACTGGGATCAGCCTTCCCAAATGTGCTTTGGTGTTGAGATATTCCAAGATATATTGCTTAGTCATGAACAAAACATTTCAATATTAGATTTAAAGGCATGCATGGGTGTTCAATTACCCAAAACTACAGATATGAAATAGTTGCATAGCAAACAGAACACATGCATAACTGGAACAACAGTAAGCATTGTAACAGAATGCCAGTAAGAATGACGGCAACAGGCTGCCAACAATGCTATGTGAATAGGGTATGTTAACATGCAACCAATTAATTATATGAACAATAATGTAACACGTCCTAACATTAGGTTTGGTAACAACATACCCATAGTATATGAATAATAATTAGTGATGCAGATAAGGGGTGGGGGGAGAGACAAAAAGTCCATTAACAACTGCATAGGCCTCTGTCTTTCCAACAGTACTGCTCAATACTCTAGAGATCTGCCTTCACTTTACAACTACCTATGGCCTGCCTATGACATACTCATATTTGTGAGGTGGGCCATGTAGATGGCCTTCTGTGCAATGGTGCCTACATGGTGGGAAACTGTCAGGTTGCTACCAACCTCAGTGCACAAGTCATCTCACACCTGATTGCATGTTCAGTACATAATTACTATCATACTTAGTGTGGATAACATCTGCCACAGCAGGAGGAGTGATGGCTCTTCTGGCATTCCGTTTGCGGTAATGCTTCTTGTACCGGTCAGCAATTGGGTGACTGCCTCTTGGGGGATGGCCACATCAGTAGGGGGATGTAAGACAATGGGCAGCTTGCAAGCACCCGTACACCTGGTCAGCCACAGACCACTGCTATTGTCCTGTTCCTCAGATACATATATCTCAAAAAGTAGAGGCCCCCAGACCAATCCTTGGGGTACACCGTTGTGGATGAATCTACTATTAGAGGTGGGTTCTACTACTTTGACTGAGTGGCTACTATCATTGGGCCAGTTAGCTACCTATCTGATAACCTACAGGTTGGTGCCTAGCTGTGTAGGCTTATGTATCCTGTCCACCTGGGGAATAGTGTGAGAGGATAGGGCTAAGTGAAGGTAGACATTTTTTACCATCTTCCCCTCGTCCCTGTGTTTGTTGAACACTGCAAAGAGGTCAATCAGATTTCACAGGCCTGATCTCCCTTTGACAATACCATGGTGTGTGGGCCCAGGCATTGTGATGTTGCCAATGTCCCTGTTAATAATGTCCTTGATATTGCCTCCCATGCCCTTGCAGAGCAGGCTAGTTAGGCTGATGTGCATCATATTGGCTGGGTTGGTGGATTGCTCCACCTTTGTGTATAGGGATGACAGTGGCTGTCCTCTGTGCAGATGGGATGACACCTGTGCTCAGGCTGTGGTTGACTACAGTGCGGAATGGTTCTGAGAGCCCATTTCTGTGTTCATGTGGGATGCAGCCAAGTATGGTATCATGACTATGGAGACCTCTGTGTGTTGCCTTTCAGAGGGCATTACAGACTTGCTTCCTGATGATGAGGAGAGGGGGGCAGGTGCTGCACATGCACATGTGTACCACTGGGGGGACAGAGGGGGTAGTGTTCACACCTCACCTGTCTGCAGCCGGTTGCCTATATCTATGCCATATGTGCATGTGGTGTTATTGATCACCTCTACAGAGCAGATTTGTGTGTTGCCTCTAGAATTGCAAACACATGTGTGGAAGGTCTAGTGATCTGCCTTGGTGGATGTGTCCAATTTGCACTCATCTGCATACATCTGCACCTGTCATGTAGTATGCACATACCCTATGTACATGTATTACATTTGTAAGACAAGCATATATATCAGAGTAGCATTCACAGGTGACATATGACTAATTACAACAGCCCATGTAGCTGGCCTACCAGTGACACACTCAGTATTGGACAACAGTGACTCCATTAGTAGTCATACATGAGTTGACCTTTGCTGGGACGAGTCAGGGACCAAAGCTGTGTTCCATGTTAATGCAGGCAGGGCAAGCAGATGTGGCATGGGCCTGGACACTGCTGCTAGTTCCAATAAATGGGATGTTGGCTGTACAGCTACTTCTACCTGCTCTGAGGGGATTTATAGTTATTTGTGTACAGTTCATACTGTTTAACACTGTAAAGGATGGTGGGGACAGGGGAGATGGTGACCTGAGCAGTGATGGCTATGTGGGAAGATATTACCAAGGGGGTGGCACTGTAGGAGTGCTACAGTGGCTACTCATGTTGGTTAGGACCAGGTACATGAGACTCCCACCTACCATAGGGGTGTTGACCGGCTGATCAACTGCAATGCCATTGACAAAGCCAAGGGATCTTATGTGCATTCATGTCCAGTTGGCATAGGTCAGACACACTATGATTGGGTATTTGAAGTCAACTAGGAGCAGAGTAGACAATTGAATCCTGACAGATTCCAGCAGGTCCCAATAGGTGTGGTGGGTGTCATTAGTCATGTTTGGAGGCCTGTAGCTAGCTATGATTTGAGTTGGTATTTTGTCAACTGTTAACTTCACTCGGGATGTCACCCATGCAGCATACTGTTTGGCCAGCCTGGTCGTGTGTATGTGTATGCTAATGTTCAACACTCCACCTCCTATGGCTTTGCGGGCCTCCATTTGGGGTCTAAACATATTATGGGATGAGTGACCTGGCAAGGTTGGGTTGCTCCCCACAGCTAGACAGCAGGTGTCAGTAACTGCACAAATGTCAACATCCTACAGGACAAGGTATGCTTGCATTGACATGAGTATCATGGTAAGACACCTAGCTCCTGTTAGAGCAAGACATCTACACAAAGGCACACATCAGTGATGGGTAAAGGGCAGTAAATAGTGTCACTTTATGAATCTAGCTGAAACACACTTATTTGCCAGCAAAGACGGTGTCATATTCACAGATGTACTCTGCAGGATATGACATCTGACAATGAAATGTATGCTAATTTGTTATGACTGCAGTCTTTAATGGGTTGCCAGTGATGTGCTGGACAATACACAACTGTCTGAGGCATTGACTACAAATATGAGGCGGTAATGTGGTCAGTCTGCAAAGCTCTGGACGGTTGACAGGAATGGGCTCCATATATCACATACAATTCAACACACACATCTGCACCTGTCATGTAGTATGCACATACCCTATGTACATGTATTACATTTGTAAGACAAACATATATATCAGAGTAGCATTCACAAGTGGCATATGACTAATTACAACATCCTAGGTAGCTGGCCTACCAGTGACACACTCAGTATTGGACAACAGTGACTCCATTAGTAGTCATACATGAGCTGACCTTTGCTGGGGTGAGTCAGGGGCCAAAGATGTGTTCCATGTTAATGCAGGCAGGGCAAGCAGATGTGGCCATAAGTGCTGGACAGCAGCATGTGAGTCCATTAGGTTTTGTTGCGGCCTAGTGTTTAATGTCCCAGTTGACATCATTGCATCCCCTTTCTGCATTCCATTACATGCTTACATGACTGACATACCTGTTTTAGTGCTCAGAAGTTACCACACAACAATGCAATTGGTTAGGCTTGTGTAGTTATAGTCTGTCTTTGTGTAGATGGGTTGAAACCTGTGTTGCGTAGGCAGCAGCTTGCCTTTTGTAAGTACTGCTGGCCTGTGCACCAGTTGGTGTCTCCCACTTGCTACTTGCATCCAGAGCAGCTGTGTTGTCTTTCCACTTGCCAATACAATAGCAACACAGTGCTATAATGATGGCCTTCATGTGCCCCTTTCCCTTGCCTGTGTGGAGGACATTATGGAGGTGTGGGGGGCTACAGCTTCACAGACAGTAGGTGGGAATGCCTCTCAGGAGAGGACATGTGGAGACAGCCCAGCAACATGGAGAAGAAAGCTCCAGAATTGGGTACAGATTGTAAGTCAGTAGTGCTGTTATACACATGGAAGGTTGCTAGCTTAACAGGGTTCATCGGGACATGCATTTTCTGTGTGACTTGACGTCTGAGAGTGATATCTCTCTGACATACCTCTCAACTGTCCTGATGTCCACAGACTGCCCAGGGGTTCGCCTGTTATGTTTGGAATGATCCTCAGACAACATCTGTTTTTGTGGAAGCAGTAGGATAATGTGAGGATTGTAGTCGGTAACTGTTGACATCCACTGGTGTTTCAGACATTACATCCTTCAGGGATGTTACATTACAACAAAGCCTGTGACACTGTCAACTGTTTCAGTTTGTAACACCATTATGTGAGGTATGTCCCTCTTTCCAGCCCCCTGTCCCCCAAGTATGTCATGCTTTGACCAGATGTCTTGCAGTCAGAGGTATGTGATATCATTATTTATCGACTGCACTCAAGGTATCATCCCATTGACTTAGAAGACTCCTGGGAGTGGTATGCAGCAGTGGCCATGCATATGGTCGCACACCCTGGACATTCTGTGGAAATCTGTACATATGAGAGTTATGTATGTCTGGCCATTGTGAAGTGACTGCCAAGATTGTGTAGCAGTGTTCTGTGTAGATGTTTGTTTGGCTGGGTAGGGAGAGTAGCAGATGTGAGTGTCACAGATCCTTCTTCTATCTGACTGTGCATGCAGCCATGGCTGCTGGTGGTCTATCTGGTGTGTATGTTTGTAGGGGTAGACTAAGAAAGGTCCTTTAACACCTCAGGATTCCCAGTACACTGTGAGCTGGGCTAGTATCTGTCAGTGCATTGTGTGACTGTGAATCATGATATGTTCATTCAGTCATTCTACTCTAGAGTTCATTTGGGGTACTGGTATGTTGCTGTGACTGTGGTGAAAATGTTTGTGGGTGGACATTTATGCACGACTATTTGCTTTTTCCTACAGTTCCAGCCCTGCAGTGCATGATATATTTGGATATACATGGGTAATTGCCCAGAGCTAATTTGGGTTAGTGTCATGTTGGTCTTACTGTGGTTCAGAAGGTGCTGTCATGGGTTTTTCCATTCTGTTACATGACTGTGGGCATACCTCTCCACTGCCTGGATGTCTAGACACTGTCCTGATGTATGGCTCATATGTTTTGTCTGTTGACCACAACAGTTGTGGGTTTCTGAGAAATCACTGGGATGATGTTGAGCATTCCTTTATTGAATAAAAACACAGTAGTTAAGTGCTTTCATCCCTCTTATAGGGACTTCTTCAGAACAATACCATCAAGATTTCCCAGCATTCATATATATCTAACAATAAACCAATTAATATCTGTTAATTGCATTATTTATAATTTACGTTAACAATTAAAAGAAACATACCCTTGTACTCATACTATATACATATATATATTATACAATAATGTTATTGAACTGTGTGACCTTGTTGAATAATAATGTTAACCCAAAATCTGATTCATTTAAAAAAAAAAAAACATTTCAAATTCACCATTTCATTTATACCTGGAAACCTAGTGGCATCCAGAGTCAGTTGCCATTTTAATTCACAAACATCTAAAAACTCATTTAGTATCCCCCCTTGTTGATCCACTTTAACTTGTTGTATTATTAAAAACTTAAATGAATGGCCTACATTTTCCATAAGATGCCTACTCAAAGCATTTATATTCTTACCATGCCTTATGTCTAATAGATGCTAAAGGCTGGGAACTTTAAATGTGGGATGTGTTCCCAGTGCTCCCATATATTTATTACGGGTGATATTTTTAAACTAAATGGCAAGAAAATATTCATAAGAGGTCACTATAATTGTCAAACCAAGAATGTAGTTTATACTGCAAAATGTTCCCTGTGTCCAGCATTCTGCATAGGAATAACTTGTAGATGGTTTAGGAACAGGATTTATGAGCATCACACTCCACACAGAGGGGTGTTGGTGACAGACATTTGCAGAATAATCAGTGGGTTGATTGATTAGTTTCACTGTACATGGGGGCAAAATGAGCTATGTATGGGGCAATTTTTTTTTTTTTTGCGGGACAGATGCCTTTTTTTTTTTTAAGGTGAGAGTGGGATGTTGGGGAAGGGCTGTAGGTATGTTTGGGGAGGTAGGTTGTGTGGGATAGGTTGCATTTGCAGACAGATAAGACAGATAAGACCAGCAGATGGGGCAGTATATGACACATGATGGGGGTACACATCTATGACTGGGAGGGTGGCTGGGAATCCGAAGCCTATGAGCCCCCAAATAGATACAGTGGGACTGAGGTCTCCACCCATTAGCAGTCACCACTGCTCCTTCACGGCCCTGAAGGTGGCTGTGCTGGAGGCTGGACAGGAGGGGCAGCCTGCCCCTCGAGGTGGACCAGACAGCCCTCAATCTGGCACAGTTAATCACCCAACTATAATCGGATGGCACTGCACACCAAACCCCAGACCTGACTGCAGGTGTCAGGATCCTGTCCACACCTAGTCCCGGGGGGGGGTGGGTCCCATCCCTTGAGGCAGTTCTACCAGAAGATGGTGCAGGACCAGCGGATGAGGAAGGCCTGGGTTGGGTCCCAGATGTGCTGGAGCCTGGTGCCATGGCCAGATGAGGTGGGACAGGCGGATCTGCTGGGATCTGCTTTCCCAAATGTGCTATGGTGTTGAGCTTTTAAAGAATATGTTAGTTAGTCATGAAAAACACAATTCCAGATTAGTTATAACAGCATGCATGGGTTTCCAATTAACCCCATAAAACAGATTTGAAACAGTTGCATAGCAAAATGACCACATGCATAAATGGAACAACAGTATGCATCATAACAGCATGCCAGTAATATTGACGGCAACAGGCCACTAACAATGGTATTTGAACAAGCTATGTTAACATGCAACTAATCAAATATATGAACAATAGTAGAATACAAGTCCCAACATTAGGTTTGGAATAAAACATACCCATAGTATATGAATTTTAGTATTGATCCAGATGAGTGGTGGGGGAGAGGCAAAAAGTCCATTAACAACTGTTTATGCTTTTATTTTCTACTGTTCATGCTTCTATTTTCCACAACAGTACTGCTCAATACTATACGGGTCTGCCCTCACTTTACATTTGCCTATGGCCCATAGCTTCTGCCGCACAAACATACCTATTAAACTGTCAGCCTGAAATGGTATGGGGCAAACTGGGACAACTCTGCGTACATGCCGAGAGGGGACTCGTACATGTCAGGGTTACATATCTGGCACAGGAGAGGTACCCTGAGTTCTGTTATGTGGGAGTGTGCTACTGGCATACTTCAACTGGTTTCCTTTCTATGTCCAGAGTTATTGGCAGCAGTGACCATTAGCCATGACAGTGTGACACTTGAGAGACATGTATCGGGAAGAGTACATGTTGTATGTACCTATCCTGCTGCTATTTGCAGGCATGTGGTGGTACAGTTCATAGGCTCATAGGTTCATAGGTAGGTACTAGGCTATTGGCCCTTGGGCCTATACAAGCCTAGCCAAAAAGGTACCCTGGCATTCACCATCCAAGAAACTTATTTTCCTGTGCCCCTGTCAAGCAGAACCACAGAAGTGATCCCCGGGGTGAATTTCTTATTACCCATCCAATCATCAAGATTTTTCTTGAAGAGTGCTAATGAGGAGCCCTGTTTGACATAGATAGGTAGTCTGTTCCAGAGTATGGGAAATCACTGGGACAGGAATCTATCCCTCCAGCATGTTGAACAGTTGTACACAGTTTATTAGTATGCCCTTCATAAAGCAAATACCAACATTTCCTTACCTGTAGAGAAAATATCTGTTAACACTACCTGACTGTTTTTACATTTATTCCTGATTCTTGTGTGTAGATATGCACACATCTTAGTACCACACCCTGGATTTGAACCATGTCAGGGTGTGTAAAATTAACAGCTAAGCTATTTCTTGTCAGACTGAACTACTGGGGAACTGCTGCTTCTTGTTTCACTGGTTTTTGCCTAATAGACTCTTGGTTAGACAGTCTGAACTTGTAATCCTGTGATGCATGTATGACAGATAGTTATTGTACTGTGCATTACTCCTTTGGATTATTACAACCTGGAAAGCAAAGGTTAACACAAGGCAATGTTGCATGGTAAACACATTGATACTTGACATATTACTATTCAGGGTTCAGAGCTTAGTGCAGTATATATTTCACATTTCATTTATATCTCGTTTTACAGCTCCACCATCTACAGTTTTTCTTACAGCTGGGTCACAGAAGAAGCTCAGTTGATGTATGCTGTCACAGCCACATTTGCTGTGAAGAACCTGTATACCTTCTGTTATGTCTACAACAACATACCCGAATAAACACAACAGTTTTTTGTCAGAATTTTTATTGCACTTCAATATTAGTCAGCCAAACATTTTTATTTATTCTTTTCACACAGTAACAGTATACCTATTAGCAGTAAGCAGTGTACTCCTTAGCTATTTGAACAATATACTGCAAAATAGATTTGCACTCACTAGCCTGTCGGTGCAGCCTCAGCAGTCTGTCACCATGGGCTTCTATGTTCATAGTCCTCTATGCTGCAGCTGTAGGGGAGAGGAACAAACATTATGCATACCTGTCTATCACATTCTCAGGCTAGTATTTGCTACAAACTACTTGATAGTGATACTTACACACTACTGGAGCATTCTGTGCCCATGCATCTTGGATCCACTGGGTCAAGAGTGCCCACTTCCTCCACTTTAGGTCAGCATAGTGGTGCTGCCCCT
This sequence comes from Protopterus annectens, assembly GCF_019279795.1. NCBI lineage: Eukaryota > Metazoa > Chordata > Ceratodontiformes > Protopteridae > Protopterus > Protopterus annectens. The sequence continues at coordinate 941,421,075 of NC_056745.1, forward strand.
GCTCACCAGTCCAGAGGATGCCAGTAGCACTGGTGAGATCACGTGCAAGGCTTCCATTTTGTATTGTGAGCGCGGGTACTGGCCTTGCAGCAGTCTCTCATTATGTTTTTTAACAAGGAGTCCAGCCATGACTCTGGACTCCTGAATGCTCCAGTACTGTGCCCAAAAGCGCGCTCCCTCTCCAACACTAGACATGTTCTTGCAGCGATCAAACTAAACAGGTTATGGCTGTATTCCTGCCTGCACAATTTAAATAAGGCCATATTCCTGCTCTTTGCTGTCACTGGATCATTTTGAAAATGTTGAGCACAGCTTAGCAACGTGCAAACCTGCTAACCTTGGTTGAACAGTGCTTAAAGGGGTAATTGCTGAGCACTGGTTAACAGTACTCAAATCCGCTTAGCTGAGCTACCTTCTGCTTAGCAATCACATGTAAGTGATGCTTAAACCTGCTAAGCATAGCTGGGCATTGCTGACCATTGCTTACTTTTCATTTTAAAAAATATATCAGGATAATGGCTTTATTTAGTAGGTGTATATGATTTACTTTACATGACATCCCTCTGTGTACTTTCATTACATTAGCAAGGGGTGTGACTATACTGTATGGAACACTTGTGTATACATGGGTAATACCACTTGTTATATACACTCACACTTCTATTTTACAGCAGCTACACTACCCTGGTTGACAAAAAACAGATACTAAATAATTTAAGTTTAAAGAAATAATTTTAACATTGCTTTCCGATAAAAAAATAACTTGGCTGTCTTGGTACTCAAACCATGAACGCCTGCATATAAAGGCAGGACTCTAACCACTATACTATCTCAATTTAAGAGTTTCAGTTGTATATTTTTATTTATCTTCTATGGGATGTTTAAGCAATGCTAAGAGGAGGCCCATAGTGCGCACACCCGCTTAGCTACACTTAAACATTCCTTAGCATGTGAAAAAATAGATTTATTATATTATTATTATTTTATTAGGTTATATAGTGAGTATCATGGTTTTCTGACAAGTCATTGAGGACTGTAGTCAAGACATAATGGCATACATTTCACTTTCAGGCTTCTCTCGTTCGGAAAATTAATGCTAATGCATGATCTGTTTTTTATCAACTTTCTAAGTTTGTGAGGGCAATATTTATGTACCATCCCTTTTTAGTGCTTTGTCCCCCCATTATTTTTGCCTTTGTCCACATGGACTGCTGTCAGGGAATAATGGCATACATCTGACTTTCAGACTTCTATCCTTCGGACATTTATGCTAATGCATGACCTGTTTTCTATTAACTTTCTAAGTTTGTGAGGGAAATATTTAAGCAGTGTCCCTTTTTAGGGCTTTGTTTCCCCATTATTTGTGCGTTTGTCCACATTTCCTGCTTTAGCAGGTTGCAAGGTGTCTTACAGCATTTTTACAATGCAGGGGTGTGTCACAGAACCTGTCACATACCTGCTGCATTGCTTGCCTGCTCCCATATGTATTTTAGTGTCCACAGACACTGAAATACACATTTATTTAATTTCAGTGTCCACGGACACTGAAATACTGGCATAATATTAGAGAAATTCTCTAATATTATGCCGCATTGTGTTTAGGAAGTGCAGTACAGCACTTTCTAAGTGCAGAGGCCGTGTTCATAGCCCATGCACTACTTGAGTCCATGCACTACTTGAGCTCTCCCCCTGCATTTGTTCACACTTTGTGTCCGTTTAGCCTTAACAGCAGTGTGCCTTCATGAATATGCAAGGCGCACTGCTATGTCTAGATGGACATGAACCACTCTGTGCAGGAATAGCACTATTCCTGCATGGAGTTTATTGAATCCAGGGGAATGTGTGAAGTGCATTTAATAAATAAGAAAAATGAAAGTGCCACAGAATTAATTTAAGTGGTCATCTGGATCAATAAAACCACTAGGTGATAATACCTGTTTAATCATAGCGCTAACTATCTGAATTGAGACTGAAAGGAATGGGAGATGTCTGAATAAAATACAGCAACAGAGTAAAGTAATGTTATAAAATGATGGATTATGGGGGGTAGATATACAGTATAACTTTTTTATTGTACTGCATGCATTTGCTTACTGTGTCCTTTTGTATCCTTTTCAGCCACAACCTGGAGTATGAGGACAAAAGGAAATGCAATCTATGCAAGAACAATTTCTATGGTGGTCAATCAATCGCATATTTTTTGTGCAATGGGTAGAAACTGATGAAAACTCACAAAGCCATAGGGAAAGTGTATAACCCTTAGACAGTGAGCAAAGGACAGGACTGAACCATGGATTCTGAATCTCTGCACAGAGGTTGGGGTTTGGTAATTCTGTTAATCAGATAGGTATACTTTAAACAGGTGTGTATTTATTGACCATGGTAAAATGCTAATACTAATTCAAAAATAACTATTTCAGCCTCAACACAGATGTAAAAAAAAAAAAAAAATAAAAACAGAGCAAAGCCAGCAGAAAAAATGAAGAGCTAAGGCATAAGTACAAGATAGGGATACAATATGATAAAAGGCTGACATAGTATAGGATACAGATACAGACCTATAAAAATCCAGGTATAGAAATAATACAGTATGTACACTGAGGGCAGAGTTATTTACTCTGCATAAGCATATATAATAATACATACATACTTTTGTTTGAGAATAAAAGGATAAATATATCTATTTTGTTGTATATTTATACACACACACACACACACACACACACACACACACACACACACACACACACACACACACACACACACACACACATATATATATATATATTTATATATATGTATATATGGGTCTACTTTGGTAGGACGAATTTCCATTTACCCAACTGTAGATTACAGAGACAACACTGAAATTGCATTAAAGTGAATATTCACATTACTGAAGTTTTTTACATGGAAGAAGACACTTGGCCAACATTTAACAAAATAACACACCAAAGTATGTCAAACTCACCCAGGTGGGGGGCTATGCCCCCCACCCCCCCTAACTAAATATACCAACTCCAGGATATCACTACAGTGGGGAAAAGGGCAAATTTCCCCATGTTGGCCAAGTGTCTCTGTTCTCTGTAAAAAAAATCTGTGATTTTCAGGTTTGGTTTTCATCTCCAGAATCTGCAATTCAGGTAAGTGTAAATTTGGTCTACCAAAGTAGACCTATATATATATATATATATATATATATATATATATATATATATATATATATAGATATATATAAAATGGGGCACCATTTCAACAGAGACAAGCATTTAGGGAAAATGCTCACACTACCAAATGGTTAGACCTGCCTCAGTTGTTCTTTCAAACAACACATACACACTTATGGGGAAATTAGAGTGCCCAGTCTACCTGCTGCATGACTTTGGAATGTGTGAGTAAACTGAAGCACCCTGAGATAATCCATATGAATGCAGGGAGGACATGCAGACTCTGTACAGAAAGCACCCCAGCTGAGAATCAAACTAGAGAACATCTTGCTGTGAGGCGACAACACTATCTGCTGCAACACTGTGCTGCTGAAGGAAATGAGCAGGGTGACAGGGTAAATACTTTCAGTTCTGTTTTGGAAGTCTGTTAAATGAGGTTTTTGATATCTGATTTTACTCTTTCAGTAAAGCAGGATAGGCATTGCAATCCTGAATAGTCTTGGGTTTGTTACAGTTTGCTGTGCATGATCTGTGTGATCTGTATGCCTTATGAGCCATCATGAAGAAATATAATGACATGGGAAATGTAACGTATAAGGCAGTTCATATTCAGGTATAATTTCTCTAAGAATTATTGTGCTTGTGATTGTAGGTGTTGTAACCCCGGACTGGCTATTCTTCCATAAAACTACAAGATTAATGACATCCTTCAATATTAAACCTATGCCTCTAATTCAGTAGCACACTCATCAACCTTGTGCTAACAAATATACCTGAAAACCTGCCACAACTACAAAATCTCTCCAGCTCTGTCAGTGACTTCTATCCGTTCTTTAATACCTGGGCCCTTCAGTGCAGAAAACAATTCTCCACAAGTCAGTTAGACTAGAATCATCCAAAACAAGTCTGCTGATAACCTACTAACAGAACTTAGTAGCATTAACTTGCCCTCCCTTTACAACTACACTGACCCGATTTCAGATCTCTTTACATTCCATAAAATTCTTAATCATATACAAAATAAACTATACATCAAAAAAAGAAAAAAAAAATCAGGGTTAACTCGATTCTTGGATAACTGACAAAATTAGACATCTTATGAAACTTGGGAACAAATCCTGGACCAAATGGAAAACAGATAACTCCAACCTTGACAATTATAACACATACAGTAAATGTAAAAAAAGAAACTTAACTAGCAACTAATTTATATTAAAGCAGAATATTTCAGAACTCTAAAACAACACAATTTTAAGAACTCTGAGAAATTCTGGAAAGCCCTAAAAAATCTAGCATGTCCTAATATCTTTCTCAAAACCAGTTCCAAACTAAATTTATTCTCCCTCACTCATCTCAGAACTAAAAATATCTGTAGCCCCCTTGTGCAACTAATCCATTATTTACTCACCCCCTTTATAGCACACAAGGTAAAGCAATCCCCCCAAATTCATTTCAAAGCCATTACAAGGTCTGAAGTGCAAAACCATCTAGAAAACACTGACTGCTCATATACTATACACCCCAACATTTTTAAGTTAGCAAGTAAACCACTCAGTAAGCCTGTTTCATATTTATTTAATATACTCCTCACTGCCAGTGCCCTGCCTTATAGTTTCAAACATATATTAATTCTATCCTTAGCCAAAGCTGCTACCCATTCTTCAGCTAATAACTTGCAACCTATCTCCAGCCTTTGCCCCCTCACCAACAGTCTTGAAAATGTCATTTGTGCTGGTAGGCAGCATTGGTTTTTACCCAATTACAGGACTAATACAGCTATCTTCTCACTCATTGACCATCAGCTACTCTAATATGGAGATAAGCAAACTAACTGTTGCTATATTCCTTCATCCAAAGGTCTTTGCTAAAGTTTAGTTTCGCAAACTAAAAGAAACAAGTTTTTCTGCTGATGTCGTCCAATGGATTTAGAACTAACTGTTCAAACTTATCTTCAACCTTCTTGGACCATATAACACTTAGTTGCATCTCTGGAACAACCTGTAAAGGTGTACCACAAGGGTTTGTGCCTGATCATCTAATTTTTTCTCTTTCTTCATAAATCTTTGGGACCTCCCTTACACCAGCTGCATCCATCATGTAAATGACATTGTTCTCACAAGAGCCAATCAAAATTCCTTTCATCTCAAAAATAAACTTCAGAATGACTTCTTTGCCATCTTGTTATTCATAGCAATAAAATTACTGCCAGTGCTTAAAACAAGTGCAGTAATGTTTTTTTTCAGTACTCCAGAAAAATTATAATCTTCACAAAATATCATTTTTACTGATCCCAGGATTATGCCTCTTCTATGTGTCGAAGAACAAAAATATTTAGGCCTCCTAGTCGACCAGGATGTCAACTTTCACAAAATCATTGAATTCCAAACACACAAAGTACTATCTCTACTCAAAATATTATACAAAGTCTCTGATTTACAAAGTGTTGAAACCAGATAATCCATAGCCATAAATGCATTAATTCAAAGATTAGAATATACACTGCCAGTTGTTTCCCTTTGCTACACATAACATGCAACTCAACTGCAATCTGCAGAAAACTGAATACTCTGATTTATTCACCATTTCAACAAAAATGAACACCACTGCCATTTGGTTCTGAAGATATTCTTCTCCTTAACATATTTACCTCAAAGCTATTACATTACATATATTATCCCTGTCTTCTAAACAAAATGACTGTAAGAAACCCTTCCTACTCCCTCCAAAATGCAGATTCTCTACAACGACAAAGGCCACCCTATAATCTTAAAACCAAAACCAAAATGCTCAGGCAAGCAGCCACACAAAAGACCAAAATGCCATTTCTTTCACTAGTTTATTAAATTTTAAAAATTAGATTTAGGGCTTTTGTCAGAATAAACACACATTCAACTGACAAGGTTTAAATACTCCAAGAAACGAACATAATTGGATGAACAATAAAATAATTAAATAGTTCAATCACGCACTAAAATATTTAAAGAAACTGCAGTGAAAAAAAAATACTGCCATAAAAACAGTATGTGAAAACGGTCAGTAAGAACAGTAAGAATATTGCTTTCCATGAACAGAATTGTATTACATTTTGTAAAAGTCACATCAATGTTAAAATGCAGGCCAGAATGAAACTACAAAAATGACATGAAAATACACAGATAAAAATATGATAAAACATTTTGTTGCCTTTTTGTAATCTTATTTATGAACTACATTAAAAAAAAACACATCAGGAAACACATAAAGAAACCTTTGTGTAACAAATTATTATTTCAATGCTCTTAATTTAAGGGCAGGGATTAAGCACAGATGGTCATTTAATCCAGGGGTTATGCAAGTGTTTAACCGCAGCTGTCAAGTTCACTGTATTCCAGTTTATTCTCCTATTCACCTCCTCTTTCATGAGGTGTAATCTGTTCAAAAACCCAAAACTTAAAGTTTGCTTCCTTACAAGTAATGGTATGTCTGTACGGATTGTTAGTGTCCATCTTCCTATTGATCTGCTATAGATGTTCGTACACCTCTTGTTTTAGTGCTCACTGTAAGCTCTAAGTATTTGAATTGTTAACAAAGAGTGTTTTTTATTTAGTCCACTTCCTTGTTTGCTACTCCTTCTACATGGGAAGACACTGGGGGATATTTATACAAGGGATATTTTAGGATTTAAGATTGTTTTACACAAAAAAGGTTTTTAAAATTGCTTTTAAATATGTTTTCCATTTAATATTGTTTTTGCATGTGACTAAGGTGTTGTCACTTTAAATATGTTGTGTGAGGTCAGGAGCCTTGAAGTCATGCGACAAGACCAGGTTATTTATGCAGTTTGTAAAGGTTGATGAACTTATCTGAAGAAGTTTTTACTAATAATATGAAAGCGCTCATCATAAAACATTTTTGGAGTACTTTATTTTGTTTCAAAGTACATTTGGTTGATCTAGGAGCTGACAGTCAGAGTCTCTGCAGACCTGCGGTTAATTTTTTCTTTGTTTCGAGTATTTAAAGCTTGTCAGTTGAATGTGTGTTTATGCTGATGAAGTCTCCAGTGGAGAGACAAAAGTGCTAAATCTACTTTTTAAAGTTTAATAAACTAGTGAAATAAATGGTATTTTGGTCTTTTGTGTGGCTGCCTGCTTGGGCATGTTGGTTTTGGTTTAAAGTACAGTTTTTTGCCTGGTCTACTATAGTTTGTGTTGGTTATTAGTGTGACCACCCTATAACCTTATTAACTGTGGAAGATCCTTCTCCAAAATTGCTTGAGCAATCTTGGACACAATGCCTGAAACTATTAGATGAACAAACAATCTGAAACTGTTTAAGAAATTTGTTCATGCCCATATAGTCATTGAAAGCAAATGTAACTATTTCACAGATACTGGTGGACTCTCCTACTATTTCCACCTATCAGCATTGGTTGGCATTGAGGCTATGCTTTTAAACGTCACCTTAGATTACAAAGCATCCTCTTGTTAGCTTTTTTATTAATATGAATAAGTCTTACACTAGAAATTACACAGCTATGCAAATCTGGGAAGAAAATATTTTGTACAAAATTGAGTTATGTGAATATGTGAGATTTTATTGTCACTTCATTGACAATGCTTTTCTAGTGTTCAGATGTGACAAAGCAATCAGGATTTTTTCTGCAGTTTATTAACAACGGTATATGTTTTTTGGAATTAATCTATGCTTATAATCAGAAAAAAAAATTATTTTTGGACTTAGTTTAGAAGACAACTGATAAGAGTCACTACCTGTGCCAGTTATAAGAATTCCTTCAACGTGCAACGTGCACCATAATTTCTTGAACAGAATTTGATTAAGGAACACTACACTAGGTTGTATGAATTAACTACTGAAAATATTTCAAATTCTCAGAAGAGCTTTCTATATAAGGGTTGCCCTGCAGAACATAAGGGCAAAATAGTGAATGCTTTTGAACAAGATTATGGAAAAAAAGGTTCCACCATCAATAATAAAAATGTATATATTGACTGAGGGATAGCTATGTTTTTAATGCACATTGTGGACACAACAACTGTTAAGAATACAGTTGTAAAAACTGGAGGATTTTGTCAGCCCATTAATTGTTTAAGAACACAGGAGACCATTGTACATATATTTACAAAAGGCTAGGAATATCAAAGCATCAAATCATTTTTAAGTAAGTACTAGTAGAATGGGATCTTTATCTAAACCAGAACCAGGCACTTTTAAATGTTATGTAAGCAGAATATGTAGCTACATAATTGATTGCTTGATTTTTTTTATTGTATCAACATGGGCAGAATATATAGCTCTCCAGTAACCTTCAACAGTGCATCAGTTTTGTGGTATATGTTGATATATGTATTCTATGTGAGTCCTTCTCTGTAGATAGAACTGCTAGAAAACTCAGAAATCACTTCAGTGAACACTGATATGCTATTAAAAGCAAGAATATAACCACAGTACTTTATAGGCTCAGTACATAATGTGGTAAATACAAGAAATGAGTGCTTTATGTCTTGGACTGTGTGACAAATTATATCTGAAGGTGCAACAGAGAGGAAACCCTTAATTATAAGTAGTATGAGTGGCAAATTTAATTAGTGATACATAGATCCCTAGGCTTCAATGCAAGTGTGGATTTTAAAGAATTTTTGTAAATAAAAGACCATTTTTTTAATAAAGATCTTTGATGCAGAGTGGATTATGGATGTGTATTTTGTCATTTTTCAGCAAGTTTTTTTTAACTTCCAAGATTTTAAACTATGTGATTTAGATTTTATGATAATGTGATTATGCAGTTTTTACATACACTGCTTAAAATTGCTTTTAATTAGTCTAAAAAAGTGTTTACCATGAAAGCGCTTATGACTGATTAAAAAAGTGTTTTGTTCTTCCACCCGGGTTTGCATTTTCTTCTGCTTGGACAATACACTTTTTTTCCCTTGTTTGTCAGTGTGGACAAATTTGTAAAGGAAGGTCAATTATCCATTCAGTTTTTCACTGTGTAATAGTATTAAGTAAATTTAAACAGTGATGCTGTCAGTTAATATAAGGAATAACAGGAATATTATCTTTTTCTTATGAAGCAAATGCTGGGCAGTCCCCCCATTATGCAAGACCCCTACAGACAACCATTGCTGTTTGTGTAACCCAAACAGTCATTCATTCTCCAGTGATGAAAATGGGGGTGATAGAAAATGGGTCAGCTGGGTAGTGTTACAGAACAGCCAACCCCCTTCTCTAATGGAGCACCTCTCTTCCTCTCAAATGGCTGCTCCCTGATCTCCACGGCCTGGTTCTTGCTGTAGGAAGCATGCTACACATGCTTTCTCAGCTATGTTAATATTCACAATAGCAGTTGACTTTTGTAGGCTTATGCAACACAAGTGCAAGATGCAATGGTATTGTTAGCAGCTGGTGAACCAAAGCTACCTTCCTCCTTTACGGATGGGTGAGCCAGCAACAGGCACTCCCTTCCATTCTTCTGGCAAACTCTGTTAGATGCTGTTGCTACTACTTGAAAGCAGGTCATCTGAACCCTAGGCTGGGGTTTATCTATGCCACCAAAGCTAATGAGGTAACTTGAAATGTTCTTATTAGCCTGTCATAGACGTACAGCAGAGCTGATAAGTGTCAACAGAATTTTACACGATTACTTTTATTTTGCATTTCTACAGCCTGAAGGACCAACACATATCCTAGTCCTGAGGTGTAATCATCTACATTTATGTCATACCAAGGTTTATTTGAGTAAAATAATATTATTATTCAGTAACAGAGTAGCAACTGAATGGGACAGGTTACCACTGAATATTTTTCCATCTTCAAGTTTTAATTCTTTTAGGATGGCTTTAGATGCCCATTTGGAAGGGATGGCTTATGATTTTTGAAGTAGGTATACTCGGGTATTGCAAAACTCCTTGTCCTTTGAGTTTGTACATAACATCCATGCAGTCCTACAATATTTTAATTTCTTACTAATCTAATTATTCGTTAGCCTGTGGGTGTTTGACAGGTAAAACACATTCATATGAACTGTAGGAAATATTAGAAATATCTAATGCCTTCTGCTTCAACTCTAGTTTTCCAGTAACGAATTTTCAAAGGCTGAGATTGTTTTATTTTGATATTAAGATCAGATTAGATGCTATTTAAAGTAATTTATATTTGTTTTTAATCAGTCATTGTTTACTTGTTTTGTATTTTAAGATATAGCTGCTTACATAAAAGCACTTCACTCAAAACAAAACAAACAAATGAAAGCGTTGAAAATGACAAGCTATTTTCTTAAAATTAGATAATTCTGAATGAATAAATGTTATCCAAGGCTGTTTTAGCTAATATTAGAGAGAGCCGAGAAAAACTCTAAATATTTTAATAACAGAGCAGTGTACTTGTCCCATATTAGGTGAAATGAAAACACATTCAACATTTTATATATATATATATATATATATATATATATATATATATATATATTTATATACACACACACACACACACACACACACACACACACACACACACACACACACACACACACACACACACGCCTGTGAATGAAATGTTAAGAGATTAAAGTGCAAGTTGTGAAAAAATATACTTTGGGCAACCATTCCTCATTCTAATTCTTAAAATAGGATTATCTTAATGGCACTAGAAAGTACTTCATAAAGCAATCCACCCTACAATTTATAGTCAGCTGGTATGCAGAGGTTCTCCTGTTCGATTCTCGGCTGGAGTGCCTTCTGTGTGGAGTCTGCATGTCCTCCCCTCGGTCGAGTGGCATTCGAAAGACATGCGTGAATGGGTGTGTCTTTGCTGAAGATTGGGCATTGGGCTGGCAACTCGGCAACATAAAAATCGACTGCCAATCATTAGCGGACCGGAGTTCCGCTGTGGCGACCCCTAACTGGGAAAAGTCGAAAAGACAAACAACAACTGGATCAAAGTATGAGTTACATTTTTTACTGTAGCATTGGCACACATTTGAAAATTTAGAAAATATATGCCTTCTTATTGTTGGAGTCTGTTGTAAACATAACCTAGACCTTAATAGTATCTACATAAACTTAAAACATAATTTATATTTTATGATTATTGATTGAGTGGGTCCACTCAGGTGTTCTATACAATGTATAGGACTTGGGCAGAATCCTTATTTATTTTTATTATAGCTGGAAGCTGTTTCACGGAAAACATCACTTTCTATATTGCAGCAAGAAGCCTATCTGTTTTATGACTGAGTCATGTTTCTGCATTCATTTAGGCTTTATTTTAAGTAAATTCTATTCTTAAGTAATTAATTTTCCTTGCATCTTTACTGACTTCCCAACTGTCATATAATTGGACAAGATTATCTCCGTTTTGTTTTTATAAACCTATAATCCCAAGGCTTATAGTTATTGTTTCATTGTAAACAGTGATTTCTCTCATGTTTTATTAATAACAATGCACTGTATGCAAATAATGATGCTTTTGTTGGGCCACTCAGGTAGCTATTATACTCCTGCACTAGATCATTGTCCTTAACTGACTACAACAATAATGCCAAAACCAATACAAACAATAAGCATAAGCAGCTAGGAGGTGCCAGAGGGCTGCTACTGCAGTTCTAGGAATTCTAAGATGGAGGAGAGTTCAGCAGAGATGGAGAGGGGTCAAGGAGAAAACTTACTGAAAGAAGGAGATTAAATAATTATTACAGAGTTGGAAGTTCGAGGATTGGACTATACATAGTGGTGGATTTGATGAAACAGGCACAGCCAAATGAAGGAGAGGAAGCACAATGGAGTGACATGGTGGAGAGAGTGTTAATTGTGGAAGAAACTGAGAGGATGGAAAGAGAAGCAATACCTGGTCAAAGGAAAGCACTGGAGGTATGCTCAGCTGATGGAATAGCCAGTTTTAAGGGTTTACCTCTGTAACAGGGCTTTTTTGTTATAAGAAAGAAGAAGTTATACAGATACAGCAAGGCAAGGAAAACAGAATAGGGAATTGAGAGGGGGCAATGATTTGAAGTTTCTCAACAGCCACAGAGAAGACAAGTGGTAACAATAAAAAGTAAAAATTCTGGCAGTATGAACAGGTAAGACATTATGAATTATATTATTTTGCCATCTTAGATGACATTAAAGACTTAAGAGCATTAATTAATTTGGGAGTCAAAATGTTTGTGAAATGACATTTAAAAGCATTAACTTGCTGTTACGATTTATGACAGAGACTGAATTTTACTGTGAAAAGGAATATGAAATATGAGGCAATGTTGAGTATAGAGAAGAAGAAACAGAACATTACTTTTGGATTGGTAAACGTACAAAGAACTTTGGCAAAAGTTAAAAAAAGGAATATAGACAAGAATGTTTAAATGTATAAATATTAATATTGTGTTATATGAAAAGAATGATAAAGTAGAAAAACATGATATTGATGAATGGGCTAAAGTACTATTTGTGACAGTATTGGTGCTGTACAAAAAAACAAAACAAAACAAAAAAAAGTGAAAATTTGTTACCAAAAAAAAAAAAAAAAAAAAAAAGGAAAGGGATGATGTATTAGTCAAATAAGAAGGTGGCTGTAGAAAAAAGGAATGGAGGGATAGAGGGTAAGTATAAAAAAGAGTGAAATAAATATAATTGTTTAATTAAGTTCTTTTGTGTTGCTAACTTGTTAATAATTTTAAGTATGAATGTAAAAAATGAGAGTGTAAATGACTGATTTAAATTTTTTTTATGGTATAAAATGAATGTAAATATTAATAAAAGCACTCACCTTTTCTTCAATAAGTATCCTTAACATCTACCTGAGCTACCCACAACTCAAGTAGATGGAGTCTTGATTTAGTGTCTCATCCAAAGGTATTCTCACTCAGGAGTGCAGTAACTCCTAGTGATGCACTGCAAAGAGGTCTGTTGGAAGCAACTTGACCCCTACTTCAAGAAGACTAACCTACATTGTCCAGTCATTCAGATATCAGCTATTGTGAGCATTCTTAGTGGTTGCAGTGTCCTATGAACTAGTTAACCATTTAAAGCTATTACCTCCTCATTATAACATATATATAGTATTTTGTATTGCCCCACTAAAATTTCCTGCTATTCCTTGAAATAACTAGAAATTGGCAAAAGTATGTTACCTCTATACATTGCACTTGAGCTGCTGTAATCGCGCTGGATTTGCTCTATCAAAAATGTTGTGCTAACGTTTTATAATTCATTAAAACAGAGGTATCTCACTGTTTTTGCAAGAAATGGTAAGAAAAAAGGAGGAAAAGTAGCAGTGCTAACATCTAGTTAACGTATGTTTCTTCTGGACAAGTAAGCATTCTGCAGGCAAGTACACCTAGAGACTTTGGCATAATTATTCTGAATAGCCCTGCATGCATTACAGCACTGCTAGCATTATGTGACAAAACTTGTGCAAGATATATCAAGTTCCACTGCCATAACACACATTTTAATGGTCATTCTAAAACTTTCTGGCCATTCAAGTGAGTACCAAGTGTAGCATTAATTGCCTACAGGGCCTCATTAGAAACCTATACACCTGATTATTACAGTCAAGGAGGAGGAGGATGAAAAAGAGGCAGAAAGAAAGAATGTATGAAAATATAAAAATAACTATACAAGTCTATAGGATGAAAGTGGTTTAATTATTAACAGTTTAAGGGGAAACATGTATATTGATGTAGTTGCTTTAAAAAACAATTTACATGTACTAATCTGTCAACTATTCTAGCCCTGTGGTCTCTTCAGAGATTATAGACAATTTACTTTTAACTTGTTGAATATTCCTTTAAGACATGACTCCCACATCATTCTAAATTGCAGGTGCTGTTGACACTTTACATTTTATGGTCTCCTTGTTTTAATATAAATTAAGTTAATTTCACATTGTGGCTGTAATGATTACTAAGACCGAGCAGGTGGGAAAAATACCCAGGCAGAGATGGTCCTCCTTAGTTCCTAACCCCTTTAATTCCTTAAGTTGTTTTCTGATTCATATTTATGTGACATTTTGATTGTTGTAAGTGGCCTGTCTCCATTCCTGTTCATTACAATAAGACTACTTCCCCTTTCATCTCCCTTTATATTTCTCTCTCTCTCTCTCTTTTTTTTTTTTTGCTTTTCTCTTTGTCCCTTCCTTCATCTCAGGTGGTAAGTATAACAGATCTAACTAGGCCATTGGCTATTCTGTGAGTGCAGTTATTATGATGTATACTGTGTCTTTCAAGGAAGGTGTTTTTTTTTTTATTACATATGGTATTTTTATATTCTTTGCCTGAGACCAATGCCTTCTTTTTCTTTCTATATTATTTATTACACCTAACCGATCATTAGAGCAATCTCTAAGTCTCCAAAGTAATGATTTAAATATTCATATATTAAAATATTCCATGCAAATGTTTCCCTAGACTGGTTGTGCACAGTTTTCAAGAGGCATTCCATTGTTTCAGTAGCCGTATCAGGAAGTGCTTGCTTTGAAAAGTACACATTCCAAGATATGTCTAGCCTTGATATAATCAAAATGTAAATTTAAAGTAATATGGACTCTTGTGTTTGCAGCAGAAGAATCCATGACCCAGAAAATGCTATTGATTTTTTTTGAGAGAAGACATTGTAAAGGAAACATGGGTTATTCAGTTCTAATACAGGAAAAGAAAATGAGTGTGCCAGGCCTGTCTGCATTAGTGCAAAAATTTACACCCTCATCTGAGGATTCACATTCTCTGCCTCAGTTATATCCCCTTACATATACACTAGCTTTGTCAGCTGTCTCTTTCTAAGTTACTAAAATGACTGCCATTAAGTATGGGGAGGACTCTTCTCCGCTTAGAGCTCAACAGAGCTATGCTCCATGCAGCACACAGTGTCCTGAGACTTAATTTATAGGTTATGTACCAAACTTACAGAAGTGTTTCTTCTCTGTAATGATAAGATTTAGGGAGGAATGGCACATATTCATTAGATTGCAATTATTAGTAGTCTGTCATCATGTGATGGAAGGTGAAAAACTTTAGGAGAAATGTATTCACAGCCAGTCATAATCTCCAATACCCTAAATCTGGTCAGGGAAGTGGGACTGCTATAACTGAGGTTACAGAATACCTGCATACCCATCTTTCCCTTGATATATTGTCAGATCTTCAATCCTTAACTCATTGTCTTTGAATATCATCTCAGGTCCTGCCTGCATGCAGCCAAGCTCTCCCTGAGCCAGTACATTCTTCTGGGGAATTGCAGCTATGCTCTGTCTGCATGCCTGGACACTTAAAACACCTGGTGGTAAGATCACACTGCAAAATGTAAATGAAATGGCTTCTTACTTTTTATATTCTGCTTGTCCACCTTTTTTGCAGCTAGTTATATTAAAAAAGTGAGAAATTGCACTTGTTGCGCAGAATGTGCATGATGGTACTGTACTCAGCAAGACATCACAAACATTTGCAGCTGCTTTTATTTATTGGCATTTATCTACCGGGATAGTCCACTGGTTCAATTAAGAGCTCATTTTCAATGGAGGCCTGGCAAGAGAAACAAACATGAGCAAATTAATTAAAATTATACACAGTAAACTACAATAAGAATACAGGTCAACTCAAATGAGTATTAGACAAAGATAATTAACTGACATTTTGGTGAAATTCATGCAAAGAAACAGGAGTATGTCATTATGGAGAAAAAGAAGGCATAATGAGTGTAAAGTGTATAATGTGTATAATAATGTTAACTATGGTGGAGCAAGAATCAAACAGAGTATAAAGGGTAAGAGTGTGAAAGGAGCTATGGAAATGGAAGAAGATGGGGGTATGGCACAATTCTGGTAAGGCTGCTTAAGTTGCATTCAGTCACCCCTTCTTCAGTGAACAGCACCACATTTCCTAAACTCACAGTTCTGATGAAAAAGTTACTTTTGTTTTCGTTACTTTCATCTCAAAATTCATTATTCACCCAGACAGTATCTGGATTCTTTAGTGCAGTTCACAGGAGGTGATGCAAGTTAATCAACCAAATTAAGTGATTTTAAGCTGGCCCTAGCTTGTAACTTCTACCTCCCCTGACATGTCCATCTTTTGTTCCCAGTCCACAAAAGGAGTTTGATACAAGGATATATTCTCTTTTAGAGGAAATCCTCAATGACGACTGAAATGAATTTCTGGTAAATTATGGAGTGTTGCAGTTCATCGATAATGACAGAGATTTATGCTTCTTAATCTTCAGAACGAGCGTGTTGATGCAAAACCTATTGTTCTAGTAACATTAAGCAAATCAGAATAATATTTAAAAGTGGTCTCTGAAGTTGGGCATTTGGACATCCATTACTTTTTGGCTTTGTTCAGAATTCTTGAGCAAAGAAGTTAAAAGGTATAGGTCATGTGGCTATGGTACACTGGGGAACCAAAGGAGCAAAAGCTGGGCTCGTGCATGTGTGTGCTTGCTCGTGCATGTGAGTGCATGCATGCTCACATGTCACAGATAGCGACTGCTATGTGTGAGAGTGCATGAGTCATATGTGTGAGAAAGTGTGAGTAGTGAGTGTTTGTGTGTGTGCGTGTGTGTGCTTGTACATGTGCGCGCATGCATGTTCACGTGTGAGAGACAGAGACTGCTATGTGCATGTGTGCATCTGTGCACGTGTGTGAGAAAGTGTGAGTGGTATCTGTGTGTATGTATGTCATGTGTGACTGTGTGTGAGAAAGAGATTGTTATTGCTGTGTGTGTGTGTGTGTGTGTGTGTGTGTGTGTGTGTGTGTGTGTGTGTGTGTGTGTGTGTGTGTGTGTGTGTGTTTGAACGCTCGCATGCTCATATGTGAATTGTGGAGAATTTTGTAGAATGCACCAAATTTTACCTCTGATTTCTGCATTGTCTCTTATAAAAATATATGTTTTTTTTTAATACACGAGGAATTCAGTTTGTAATGCCAGACATTGCAGTTTCATACTCATTATTGTTCAGAAATGTATGCAGATGCAAACCCTGCTGTTCTAATAACCTTTTGAATTAAAGTTGAGTAATATTTAAAAGTTGTCCCTGAATTTGAGTGTTTGTTCACCCATTTTTGTCTCCCCATTATTTTTGGCTTTGTTAAGAGTTGTGAGCAAAGAAGGTGACAGGGACATCACAGCCAGGTGGGACAAAGCATTCTTTTATTTTAGTGTTGTTGTTGGTATTTGGAGTTTTCAGTGGTGTAACAGATTAAGCAGGATTGAAAGGGTAAAGGAATAACCCAAAGAATAAGACAATGTGAAGCAGCAGAAATGAAGTAATGTGGATGATGTGTGTAGGCCAGGATGGGGGAAATGGGGTAACATTTGTCGGTACAAGGGGAATTTGAGGGCAACTACTGAGTATCACAGATTCAGTGTAACAGGTGAGGGTACAGGGGAACTAGTGGGCAGTGAAGGGCACAATGCAGTCTTTTGCCTAGGGCTCCATTTCACCTAAAGGAGCCTTGATGAAAATGACATTTTCATATTTGTCTACGTATTTACTGTAAGTAAGCATGATAACATCTTTAATGACATATCTTTTTAACCCAGCATTGGTGTGGACACATTGGTCCAGGCATATTACCCCTATGTAGCATACCTTCTGAGATATAATGGTTTATTAATGGCTATGTTTCAGACATGAATATGATGACTTTTCTTTCATATTTGTATCAACATAGCAGCAAAAATGCTTGGCAACATGGTGGGTGAGGCATAATTTTAAATCTGGTAGCAGATCAAACACATTAATCTTAATATAGGACCTCTAGCTAATGGTTTACTATAAAAATGTGGAAATGCAGTTAGACGAAAATGGGTTAGTCGAATATGTGTTCTACCAATGCCCATAAAGACGAACTGAAAATATATGACTCCATATTAGAAAAAGTTAAGTACACATTCGCTAATATGAAGTCAGCAGTTTGAACTGAGATCACAGTATAGTGTGGATCTCGAAATGTTCCCTTTTCCTCACTGTAGTGCAATCTTGGAGTTGGTATATATAGTATGCAGGGGGTGTGGGGGGCACTGCCCCCGACACAGGGGGTACAGGGGGGCTTGCCCCCCTGCAAAAACATTACCAGTAACACAGACTTTTGACATTGGAACTTCTGGTGTTCGAAAGTCGATTCCGTGGTTACCATTGCCAACATTTTGGTAATTTGGTATTACCAAATTCAGTCAAACAAATTGATAATTTTGTGGGAAAATATTTTGGTTTCTACATTTTGATAGTAAACCCTAGCTAACATACCTGCAGTGATATTGCAGAGTGTTTATGCACACAAATTATGATTTTTCATATTTGTGTTAATATCTCAGCAAGGGAGTGTGGCCACATGATTGGCAAGGAATACTTTTTAAGGGGGTAACAGACTGGACACATTCACCTCATTAAATGACTTCTATGTAACACATGTAGAGAGACATTACGGTTTGTTTATTCTTTTCATATTTGTGTTGATATTTCTGGAAGGGATCATGGCAGCTTGATGGGTGACATATATGGAAGCTAGTTGCAGATCATCTCGATACATGCATTCTGAAATACCCTATGGAATCAGCTGTAGCGGATAGAAGGATTTCCTGATCACTTACAACATGATGGTTAAAGGAAAGGGAATGACCTAGCCATGTTCAAAGGTCTCTTCCAACGTCTTCATTTTAGAGTAGTGTTATTTTCTATACTCTAAGCAGAGTGGACGGTTTGTTTTCTAAATGCAACAATATTGCATTTTTAGTATTTAGTTTTAGCCAGTTTTCATTGCATTTTTAGTATTTAGTTTTAGCCAGTTTTCAGAGTACCACTTACTGACATGTAAGTCCACTTTGTAGCTTCTGCATATCAAAGCGAACTTGCACACATTAGTAGGTGATGCTCTGAAAATGGGCTAAAACTTAATACTGAAAAGGCAATATAGTTGCATTTGGTAAACAAACATTTCATATAAGGAAGTTTGAATAAATTATCCACTAACATGACCTTCATCTAGTATAGCTGCAGAGATAATTAGTTTGTCAGTTCAGGAGAAATATATTTTTCATATTTCTGTCAATATCTCATTAAGAAAACAGGGTACATCCAAGCAAGCTGTTCACTTACAGATAGTCTATGTCTACATGATAATGATTCTTGAGATATTGTCACTTATTTCAAGAAATATGCAAATATATGCATAAAATCTGCATATAATGCCAGTTACAAAATCATACTTCACAGATGCTGTGTCAACACTTACACCATTGCAAATATCATTATGTGCTGAACTATGTTTATATTTAACATTTTTATGTAGTTATTACAGTTCAAAAGTTATGAACATTTCTTAAAAAATAATAAACAAAAAGGAGCACTCGACAGCCGTTTCCACAGTGTAAAAAAATATATATATTTAATCCAGAACCACAGTAAAATCCAGCTATTAGGTCACGATAAAATATTAACGCTGACACACAACCAGTATGTTTTCGTTTACACACTTCATCAGATACAGCCATTTTGTTCAATTAGTTCAATAAATGCTCAATTCAACCTAGCTGGACCAATAAAATGTTAAAAACAATTAAGTACAATTAATTAAAAATTTGAGGATGAGAATTTAAAAGTACATTACATAAATAAATAGGTAAATACCATGAAGTTGTGCATAAAATGCTCAATGAAACTTTTGTAGGTGTCACCATGAATATATATTATATTATAAATAAAATTCATATAATAAAACCTATCCAGGTATAAACCATCACAATAAATAAATAAATACTTTAAAATAAAAAATGCTAAATTGTTATGGTAAAATATGAGTACTATAACTTAGCAGCTCTCAATTTTAAAACCGGGGTGATGGAGACAGTCTCATTTAAACCTGACCATCTACTGCCTTCTAAAACCAGTTGCAAGTATAATTCACAATATTCTAACATGGTCTCCCATGGTCCACCCCCTTTTGTCAACGGAAACCTCATCAATCACAAAAAATGTAAAAGATGCAGATGCACAAACCTGAACATGTTTACATAAGGCATTCTTGTTATTACCTTTCTTAACATCATAGAGGTGCTCGTATATCCTTCTCTTTAAGCACCTCTCCATTTTACCCACATAAAATGCATCTCATGTTTTAAACAAAACAATATACACAAGCCCCTTACTATTACAATTGTTGTAGGATTTAGACTTAATAGTTCTACCCCTGCTGTTTATAAAAAATTTAGAGGTATTAGATATGTAGGGACACTGCTGACATGCTCCACACTTATAGGTCCCAGTTTTTTGGCAACAGGTTCCCTGTGTTTATTTTTCAACAGGTCCTTAACACTTCTACCCTTCCTGTAAACAAATTTCAGGGGTATATCAAACCTTAAATTCAAATCTGATAATTTAACAAAGTTGTCCCACTCACTCTGAACCACATTCCTAATAGTACTAGAATCACCATTATAATCTAACACAAAAATATTCTAATAAACACCAGTCATATTTGTGTTTGGAACTTGCCCCTTCTTCAACATGCCAGAACCCATGGATTTTAGAATGGGTAAAAACCTATCAATTCTATGTAAGATTACCTCATTCTGAATATCACTAATCAATAGCCCTGGGTAACCTCTATCTAAAAACATTTGCTTCAACAAATTACATTCATCCATGAAGTCACTGTCTAATGAGGTCATTTTACTACCCCTGACATACTGCCCCTTTAATATTCCTCTCTTCTGATGGAATGGATGGGCACTATTAAAATGAAGAAAGGAATTACAATACGTTTCTTTCATATGCACTTTCGAATCAAAACCTTTTTGTCCTTTCCGAATGTTAACATCAAGGTAATCAATACTTTGATACCCCATCTTGAAAGTAAACCTCAGAAATTCTGTGCTTTTGGAAATATAATCAAAAAACTCGTAGAATTTCTCCTCCCCATCAGTCCAGAATATACAAATATCATCCAAAAAACGCTTGTAGAGGACCCAACTATCTTTAAATTTTGATCCAAAAATAAATTTTTCTTCCCACCAGGCCATGACTAAATTTGCATATGTAGGGGCACACATAGCCCCCCATAGCCACACCTTTTATTTGTTTAAAAAATTCACCTTTGAAATAAAGATTATTATTCAATACCATCTCCATTAAGATCATCATATCATATATTTCATATCAGTGAATTTATTTTCCTTCCTTATCTTTTCTTCGAAAAATTCCAAGCCAACCTTATGTGGGATTGAAGTAAAAAGGACGACTACATCAATGGTAATAAAAATAATGTTGTTATTGTCTGTTACTTGGGTGTCCCTTACACTGGTCAAAAAATCCCATGAGTCCTTTACAACATTACTAGCACTCATGGATAATGCTTTTTCTTTGAAATCTAAGTATTTTGCTATAGGTGCAGTGACCAATTGGCCAATAGCAACGATTGGCCTTAAAGGGGGGTTCTCGGTATCTTTGTGGATCTTTGGGATCCCGAAAATGGACGGTACCCTAGGCTCTTTATTAAACAAAAATTTAAAGGTCTAGAGGTCCAAACAACCCTCGAGTACCAAAATCATTCAACATAACAAAACTTTTTTTTTATATGCTATGTGCACTTCATTAACAGATACCTTAGAATATTTACTGTCATCTAACAATAAATCCATCATCTTCCCCTCGTACATAACAATATCCATAAGGACCGTACCACCCCCTTTATCTGGTTTCATCACCCTGATGTATTTATTCATTCTAAGAGACTCCAAAAGTACTTTCTCATCGCTATTCAGGTTGAGTCTAACCTTGTTGGTGCTTTTTCTTTCCCTTAATTCTTTGTCTAAAACATGTTCAAAGTTTTTTAACTGCGGATGCAGTGGGGGGTTCCATACACTTTTCTTTTTCAATGTATCACTTATCGTGCTCTACCCATCTAATAAAAGCTCCAAGTTCTTTTTACGTAAAAACATCCTTACATCAATTAAAACTTTGTTAATCTCACATTTCCTATTCGGAACAAACTTAAAACCTTTAGAAAAAAGGTCAAAATACACTGTTGTAATATCTAAACTACTGTAATTAAAAATAGTGTGACTATTGTAACTTAGTTGTGATCCTTTAATCACAATAGTTGAACCTCCCAAAATGTCTTCTATCTGCCCTTTTGATTGTTCCATCCCCACCAGTTGCCCTGATGGTAATTGGTTAAGCTCTTGTTCTTTAACCTCTCGGACCTCCGGAGGGGGGGATATTCTAAAGGGTCATTGTAATTATTTACCGGGACCATTCCTTCAAATTCAACTTGTTCTCTATATTCAGGGAGTCTCTGGCCTTGATCCACATCTCTCCCATAATGTTTGGTACTTCCAAAATTTATAGGGCCTTTAGGTTTAGGGTATTGGATACTTTGTTCATATTCAAAAAGGTCCCTATTCATTTTCTGCTTTTTCCTGTCAACAATATGCTTCACTTTATCATCAATTTCAGCCCTTAAATTAAAATATCTTTTCTTCTCATCCTCCACAGTAAACAATAAATCATTCATTAGCATAGAATTGATATTGTTAATTCTTACATTCAATGTTTCTAAGAATTTTTCATTATGTTTAATAATGGCCCTGAGAATATCCAGGCCACATGCATCAAAGATTCTAATCATATCCATATGGAAATCCGAACCCTCCTCAATGTTATTAGGGTACCTGTACACCCTTAAACCTTTCGGTACTGTTTTCAATTTAATACACTCCCTAAGATATGCGTTATCAGCGCTTAATGTTTTAAACTTAAAAAAGTAAATCATGCAATTTAGATAAATTATTTTTATGTGTCATTTTCATCATTCGTTACTACAACAGCATCAAAAGTCACATTCTTGTTTAACCAGGTATCTAAATTAACCTGGTACCTGTCCATGCTGTTGGAAGAATTTTAACAGTCACCTTGAGGCAGTTTGTTGTGCCCAACATCGTCGTTGGTAGTTCCACCTCATTTGTTCAATGTTCCTTCAATTCGAAACACCTCCAGGGTTTTTTGTCCATCGAAACTAGACATAAACTGCCCATTAGTCTCTCAAACAACACCGCTAACATCAGGGACTGCATCTCCCTGACTGCTCAAAACCTCTTCTTGGTTCCCAGGAAGTGATGTCACAGAATTTTGTTTAATTAAACAGTGATACAACGGCGTCATTAAATCCACAAGTTGAGTGACCTTACTCAGCAAGTCACAAATAGCACTATCACCTTTGCTACCACCCTGGGCAGCTTCCATGGAAACAATAAGCCCGTCCATCCTCAATAATAGCCAAAACCAAGTTCAGGAGGAAAGTGCTCAAGTAAACCAATAAACAAAGAGGAGTACTCGACAGCCATTTCCACAGTGTAAAAAAATATATTTAATCCAGAACCACAGTAAAATCCAGCTGAGTATTAGGTCACAATAAAATATTAATGCCGACACACAACCAGTACGTTTTCATTTACACACTTCATCAGATACAGCCATTTTGTTCAATTAGTTCAATAAATGCTCAATTCAAACTAGATGGACCAATAAAATGCTAAAAACAGTTAAGTGCAATTAATTAAAAATTTAAGGATGAGAATTTAAATGTACATTACATAAAGAGAAGGATATATGAGCACCTCTATGATGTTAAGAAAGGTAATAACAAGAATGCCTTATGTAAACATGTTCAGGTTTGTGTATCTGCATATTTTACATTTTTTATGATTGATGAGGTTTCTATTGACAAAAGGGGTGGAGTATGGGAGACCATGTTAGAATATCGTGAATTATACTGGCAACTGGTTTTAGAAGGCAGTAGATGGTCAGGTTTAAATGAGACTGTCTCCATCACCCCGGTTTTAAAATTGAGAGCTGCTAAGTTATAGTACTCACATTTTCACCTACATTTTACTGTAACAAATGTATTTATGTATTTATTGTGATGGTTTATACCTGGATAGGTTTTATTATATGAATTTTATTTATAATATAATATATATTCATGGTGACACCTACAAAAGTTACATTGAGCATTTTATGCACATCTTCATGGTATTTACCTATTTATTTATGTAATGTACTTTTAAATTCTCATCCTCAAATTTTTAATTAATTGTACTTAATTGTTTTTAGCATTTTATTGGTCCAGCGAGTTTGAATTGAGTATTTATTGAACTAATTGAACAAAATGGCTGTATCTGATGAAGTGTGTAAATGAAAACGTACTGGTTGTGTGTCAGCATTAATATTTTATCGTGACTTAATACTCAGCTGGATTTTACTGTGGTTCTG
Organism: Protopterus annectens; assembly: GCF_019279795.1. Taxonomy (NCBI): domain Eukaryota; kingdom Metazoa; phylum Chordata; order Ceratodontiformes; family Protopteridae; genus Protopterus; species Protopterus annectens. The sequence continues at coordinate 941,445,497 of NC_056745.1, forward strand.
GTTAAATATATATTTTTTTACACTGTGGAATCGGCTGTCGAGTGCTCCTTTTTGTTTATTGGTTTACTTGAGCGCTTTCCTCCCGAACTTGGTTTTAACATTTCTTAAAAAACACAAGCGATGAAGAGGAAAAAAATTAAAACTAATAACAACCAGGTTGCCTTTAGGAACCACATGACATACAAATAAAATTTTATTCAAAGGTTAAGTCCTTTTGTCTTTGTAACCTCTAAGGACTTCATCAGAACCAAATGACAGTGTGACTGCATACAATCAAACACATCAAAGGTTCATAGGTTCATAGGTTTGCACTAGGCTAATGGCCCTGGAGCCTTTACAAGCCTAGCCCATAGGATAACTCTGGCATCATGACATCCAACCTTTAGTTTCCAGTGCTTCTGTCGAGTAGAGCCACTAGAGTGATTCCCCAGGTGAATTTTCTATTTCACATCCACTAATCAAGATTTCTCTTGAAGAGGGCCAGTGAGGTGCTCTGTTTGACATATATGGGAAATCTATTCCATAACATGGGCAGTCTCTGGGTTATGAACGTATCCCTCCAGCATGTTCTGTTGATTGCGGTAATGAGGTTGAGGTCTCTGGAGCATGTGGTGCGGAGGGATTGGGATTTCTTTAGATGCAGCATTTCTAACAGAGTTGGGTCAGACATGGCTTCGTAAGTGAAGGTAGAGATCGCCTCTAGGTAGGCAAGACGAGTCAGAGAATATTTGGAGTTTTTTGAGTCTGTCCATATAGGACAAGGGTTTAAGGCCTAGGATCCTCTTTGTGAGGTACTTTTGTGGCCTCTCCAGTTGTTGCAGGTGCCTAATGAGGTACATGCCAAATGAGGCATTGTACTCAATGATTGGCCTAATGAGGGAAGAGTAGAGGGAGACAATGACCTCTTTCTTCCTGGATGCAAAACCCTTAGTGATGAGATGTGCCACATAGAAGGACTTTCTTTCCATAGTGGCAATGTGGTGGTCAAAAGAGAGGTTGCTGTCAGCCTGTGTTCCCAGATCTCTTATAATGCCTTCTGTGTTCAGTGGACTACCGTAGATGTGGTAATTCATGGGAAGTGTTATTTTTCCAAAGGGGATGACGACACATTTTTTGGCATTGAGCTTAAGGCCGTGGTTCTGACACCAGTTGTTGGTCTCAGAAGGCCTTTCTGTAGAGGATGTCAACATCACTTGGGGAGTTAATAATGGCTCCCAACTTGCAATCGTCTGTGAACCTTGTTAGCCAGAGTCCATTCATGTTGACCTGGACTTCTGAGAAGTAGATACCAAACAGGAGAGGACCCAGGACCAATCCCTGTGGGACTCCACTCGTGACTGATCGGCAGTCTGACTTGGAGTCAGCTACTTTCACACTGTGGATTCTATCTGTGAGCCAGTTTGCAACCCACCTACTGACATAGGGGTTGATGCCTAGCTTAGTGAATTTTTCTATGATTCCTGAGTGGGGAATGGTAACAAAGGCCTTGGCCAGATCAAGGTAGGCTATATGAACCACTTTGCCTTCATTCACAGCTCTGACGACTGACTCATAAAGTCGACCAAGTTGACAGGCATGATCTACCCGTCACAAAACCAAACTGTGTGGGATCCAGAGTTTGGAGATTCTCTATATCCTTGTTTGTTAGGTTTATGGTGATGCATTCCATAGCTTTTCATATCAGACTTGTCAGGCTAATGGGGTGATAGTTCCCAGGGTCTGTAGTCACTCCTCCTTTGTGGAGAGGGATGACTATAGCAGTATGCCATTCCGTAGGGGCAAAGCCTTAGGTGAGGCTAAGATTGAACAGGACACACAGGTGAGGTGCTAGTTCACTCTGTAGTTCATGTAGAACTAATCAAGTAACCAATAAAGGTTTTAAAGCTATAAATCCTCAATTTATAACAATAAGCTAATATGCAGTAATAATAAAAAATTTATAAAACAATAATAAATATTCATAGGTATATATGTATGTATATATATATATATATATATATATATATATATATATATATATATATATATGTGTGTGTGTGTATAGGACTTTTGATCGAAAGCTCAAAAGTCTGAAACCATAATTACCGAACACACGTTAACGAAAGCGCTTTTACCGAAAAAGCGCTTTCGTTAAAGTATGTTAAAAAAAACAAACAACCCCCCCCCCATTAAATCTACTGCTATGCATGGGGGCAAGCCTCCCTGCACCCCATGTGGGGGATGTGCTCCCCCCCCACCCCCCCACATTAATATTCTCACTTTGAGGTCGCACTTTAGTGGGGAAAAGGGAATTTCCCCTTATCCGCACTGTAGTATGACCGGCACAACAAGCATACTTACCCAAAAGGGCTGCTTCGGTGGACAGCACTTTCAGTTAAGTATGTTCGCTGATTAAGGTTTCAGTGGAAAGTGCAGTCGGGGATCTGTATGAATCCCATTGAGATATATATATATATATATATATATATATATATATATATATATATGTATTACTTATAAATAAGTGATAAAAAATATAATTCATAGATCACACTTGTAAAGACAAATTCTTATAAGTTCATGGCACAAAGTTTGAGAGCACTTGTAATTGATACATTCCCACTGAACCCAGGTGGATCTAGTACATTAAGTTGTAACTGCCAACTCATTTCCTTAAATTCTATGACTGTTTCTCACAGTCCACCCCTTGGGTTCCTGTTGACCTTTTCCAAAATTGCAAAAAGGAACTTATTACGACTGTTCCATAACATTTTAAGCTTAAATAAGGCAATTTTCTCATTTCTTCTTTCAGTATCATAACTGTATTCATATATATGCTTACATAGAGTTCTTTTAGTTTTACCTATGTAAACGACATCACAATACTCACAAATAGCAATGTATACAATGCTGTTGGTCATACAATTACAACCATCTAGTAATGAGATCTTAACTTGTCGGGTCTGCAAATACAAGGAATCACGTACCTGAATAAAGGGCCAATGGCTACATCAACCACATTTTCTCATACCAAAAGAGGAATTTGTTCTCATAGGAACCTGATCTTCAAAAAATAACTTTTATGTTTTTACCCCTTTTAAAATAAATAGAGGTATGTCCCCTATAACCTTAGACATGTTGCCATCAGTGCCAAATATAGACCAGTACTTTAAAATAACCTTTTGCACTTCTTTATTCAAAGGGCGGTGTTTGAGGAAACAGTCCTCTGTTAAATACTGCATTATTGGAGGGAATAGCATCACGCAAAATACTTTGTACTAAAATAGGATTAAATCTAATATGCCCAAGGGCTAATAAGCCTGATTTAATTTTGTCTATAAAATAATCGGGATAGCTCCTGTCTAAAAGCATTTGTGATAACTTAATGCATTTTGTTAAAGATATGGCATCATCCTTAGTCATTTTAAAGATTCTAACAAATTGTCCTTTAACTAGGGACCTTTTTGGTGGTAAAGGGTGGCTGATTTGAAAATGCAGATATGCATTTGAGAATGTGGGGTTCCTATATATACTTTTGATTCAACTTTGCCATTCTTTTAATAGAACCAGTATATTGAATGAACTCATCCAACTTTTCTGAGGTGTCCCTTCATAAAATAAAAAATGTCATCCAGACAATGGGTATATATGGACCAACAATCCACAAATTGTGAGTTAAATATAAATGTTTGCTCCCATGCCCACATCACAAGATTGGCATATAAAGGAGCATAAAGTGCACCCATAGCCATTCCCTTAATCTGTTTGTAGTACTCTTCATCAAAGTAAAAGAAATTATTATCTAGTACATATTCCATAAAATTCATCAAAATAATAATGCCCTCTGCTGTTAAAAAATGACAGTGCAGTAATGTCTCGAAAAGTAATCTAAACCATCCAAAAGGGGAATGCAATCAATCAGATCAGCAACATCTATACAAACAAAAAAGGCATACTCAGCATGTAAATCAGAGTTAAAGCACTTCAAAAAATCCCAGGAGTCCTGCAAAATATAAGAAAAGTCAGAAATAAACTATAACCATACAGTTAATATACACAGTCAATGGCTAAGTTTTAGAACATCTTGCTGGCACAACAAGTCTCACTGGGTTGGGGGTTGGCACTGTCCTTCTCTACCTTTGGAATGCCGAATATTGTGGGCACAACAGGCTTATCGGTAAACAAAAACTTAAAAGTGGCCTGAAAAATACAATTATTTAAAAGCAACTCTTCAAGGTACATATCAATCTTTTGATTGGCCTCATTAATCTTTTAATAGCTGCTGAATTGTATTTATCAGTGCCAAGTAATAGTTCAATAGAATAATCATTGGAATCCATAAAAACTACTCCCCCTCCCTTATCTGGCTTCATTATTCATAAAGAAATATCAGACCTCAAATTGTGCAACAATTCTTTCTTCATGGCTTAAATTGTACCCATAATGTTGGTGGGAATCATATCTCAATTGGTGTATATCCCTTTAACAAAGTTTTTTAAATAAATCAATAAGTGTGAAATTAGGAGGAACCACAGTACCTTCCTTCTTAAATTAATTGGTGTTAAACACTTAAGTATTACCATAAAGAATCCACAGGTTGAACTTCCTTGTGAATCGTCTAAATTCTAATAAACAGTCAGCAACATCAAATTTAGATGGGGAACAAAGGTAAAATCCCTCTCAAACAATTTAAAGTGAACATGCAAACTTGAGTAGCTAAAACTATTAAAACCTGTTTGTCCATCTGTATCCCCTAAAATAAATAGAAAGTACTGCCTCATGGATCTACCCCATGTTCTGCTCTGAGCATTCCTCTATTTCTTGTAGTGGTGGAATGTGGCCTCTCTAATTGATGCTGCTCCCTGCTTGCTAATCTCTCTGAAAAGTGGAGAGGGGGAACTCTAAAGTGTCTAAATTGTGGGAAAGTATTCCTGTCGTTGAAGGTTAAGTCCCCTTCCAAATAAACATCTAAAGAGGAATTGGGCAACCTATCACTAATGCCATCTCCTCCACCAACATCACTGTTAAATACACATTTAGATTCAGATATTGAGTAAGTGAGGTAATTTTTATAAGCCTTGTCTCCTCTGTCTAATATTTTCCATTTTTTAGACATTAATATTAATTTGATGATCTACATTCACAAAGATTTTAGAATAAACATAATGATACTGTTCAAATAACAGGTCAAATTTAATTCTAGCATACAACTTACTAATTTGATGAAATTAAAGCTCCATTTTCTTTTCATTGTCTTTCATTAAAATGTTAACTAATTCTAAGCCATATCTATTAAACATTGCCACAATCCCAACATATAATTCTGTCCCATATGTCACTCCATTAGGAAACCTAACCATAGTAAGCATTGTCCAACTGAAGTTTACAAAAAGTAAGTAACAGTCTTTGCAAACTGGAAAAAGTCCCTCATTCTTTGATTTCATTATATGCATTTCACTCTTGAAAGGATGGCTGGTGAGCCAACCCATCCTTAATATTAAATTCCTGTGGTGAATGGGAATTGAATGTCTTCTTCTTCTTTCGGCTGCTTCCATCAGGGGTCGCCACAGCAGATCAACTGTTTCCATTTCTTCCTGTCCTCTGTATCTTGCTCTGTCACACCAACCACCTGCATGGCCTCTCTCACCACATCCATAAACCTTATCTTAGGCCTTCCTCTTTTTCTGTTACCTGGCAGCTTCATCCTTAGCATCTTTTTCCCAATATACTCTGCGTCCCTCCTCAGCACATGTCCAAACCAACGCAATCTTGCCTCTCTGGCTTTGTCTCCAAACCTTCCAACCTGGGCTGACCCTCTAATATACTTATTCCTAATCCTGTCCATCCTCATCACACCCAGTGCAAATCTTAACATCTTCAACTCTGCCACGTCAAGCTCTGACTCCTGCCTTTTTGTCAATGCCACTGTCTCCAACCCATATAACATAGCTGGTCTCACTATCCTCTTGTAGACCTTCCCTTTCACTCGTACTGGTACTCGTCTGTCACAAATCACTCCTGACACTCTTCTCCACCCACTCCATCTTGCCTGTACTCTCTTCTTTACCTCTCTTCCACACTCACAATTACTCTGAACTGTTGATCCCAAGTATTTAAACTCATCCACCTTCGCCACCTCTACTCCCTGCATCCTCACCATTCCTCTATCCTCCCTCTCATTCACACATATATATTCTGTCTTAGTCCTGCTGACCTTCATTCCTCTTCTCTCTAGAGCATATCTCCACCTCTCCAGGGTCTCCTCCACCTGTTCCCTACTTTCACTACAGATCACAATGTCATCTGCAAACATCATAGTCCACCGGGACTCCTGTCTGATCTCGCCTGTCAACCTGTCCATCACCATAACAAATAAGAAAGGGCTCATAGCTGAACCTTGATGTAATCCCACCTCCACGTTAAACGCATCCGTCACTCCCACTGCAGACCTCACCGCTGTCACACTACCCTTGTACATATCCTGTACCACTCTTACATACTTCTCTGACACTCCTCACTTCCTCCTACAATACCACAACTCCTCTCTAGGCACCCTGTCATATGCTTTCTCTAAATCCACAAAGACACAATGCACCTCCTTCTGACATTCTCTGTACTTCTCCATCAACACTCTCAAAGCAAATATTGCATCTGTATGCTCTTTCCTGGAATGAAACCATACTGCTGATCACTAATCATCACCTCCCTTCTTAACCTAGCTTCCACTACTCTTTCTCATAACTTCATGTTGTGACTGATCAGTTTAATCCCTCTGTAGTTACTACAGCTCTGCACATCACCCTTATTCTTAAAAATCGGTACCAAAACACTTTTTCTCCATTCCTCAGGCATCCTCTCACTTTCCAAGATTTCATTAAACAATCTAGGTAAAAACTCCACTCCCATTTCACCTAAACACTCCCATGCTTCCACAGGTATGTCATCTGGACCAACAGCCTCTCTGTTCTTTATCCTCTTCTTAGCTATCCTTACTTCCTCCTTGTTAATCCACTGCACTTCATGATTCACTATCCACACATCATCCAACCTTCTCTCCCTCTCATTCTGTTCATTCATCAGCCCCTCAAAGTACTCTTTCCATCTGCTCAACTCACTCTCCTCGCTTGTGAGTACGTTTCCCTCATTATCCTTTATCACCCTTACCTGCTCCACATCTCTACTAGCTCGGTCCCTCTGTCTAGCCAATTGGTACAGGTTCTTTTTTCTCTCCTTAGTGTCCAACCTTTTATACAACTCGTCATACGCCTTATCCTTAGTATTAGTCCTAAAATCATTACAGTCATAAACATTAGAGTTATGCACATTGAAATTATGTGTAGGTGATGTGTCACTGAAAACTGTGCCTGCAGCAGCAGAATGAAGAGGTCAAAGTTAGAACCTGAGGGGCTGCAGCCAACTGACATAAAGTCTCTGGTGTACTCTATGACAGAAGAATGCCAAAGAAGCTGAAAAGCAAGGTGTACAAGACAATGGTGCAACCAGTACTACTGTATGGTACAGAAACCTGGGCAATGATTCGATGTACCTTTTCCAGATAAAGGTCCATTACTAGGTACTCTTAGCAGCTCCGTAATTGAACAGTAGTCCAAAACAGCTGGAGCAGGCAAATCTGAAGAAGCATTGCTAAGCAAACCATGGTTAGTATTATTGGAAACAAGGATGCTGGATGTTTTAACATCATGCACCGAAGCTGTAGTGCCATGCTTTGTATCTCTGGTAGGGAGTAAACCCGAAAACCGCAATGAGTTTAATCTTTCCAAACTTTGGCTGAGAAGTTGAATAAGTGCAGTTAGGTCACCAATAGGACTTAACGGCTTAGCAAAGCCATGTGAAATTAATCCAGCTGCACTTTAAACACCATTAATGGCCCCAAAATCAGGGTTGGAGACAAATAAATCTTGTGAGTTCCGCATCAACCTTCCAGCCGCAAACAGAATACTTAAAACAGAACAAGCTATGAAGAGGCAAAAAAATAAAACTAATAACAACTAAGTTGCCTTTAGGACTCACAGGACATATAAAATTTATCAAATTTTATTTAAAGGTTAAGAGCTTTCATCCTTGTAATCTCTAAGGAATTCCTCAGAATCAGATGATGGTGTGACTGCATACATTATATGAACCAACTAATCAAACACATCCTGATTAATCAATTAACCAATAAAATAAATGGTAGAAACTGTCATTTCAGTAAAATTAATCCATCTTACTGTTGAGAGCCATATAAAATTTGATCTGCATAGCTAGTTAGTTATTGCAATATCTGATTAGACATTGGAAATACTGTACATAATGAAATATTTCATGACATGATAACCCCTTGTATCCACTAGGATGTTTCTTTTTCTTGGATTATTACATGACATATACACAGACCAGTTAAGACCTGTTGGCATAATGGTTAAGGTCTTTGCCTCCCATACACAAGGTACAAGGTTTGAGCCTGACCTCCAACCAATGCTTGTTTGGAGTTTGCATGTTCTCCCTGTGTTTCTGTGGGGCTCTTCCCACCTCTGAAAAACATGCTGAATGTTTCCATCTCAGACTTACCAATGAATGGAACTGTGAGCAGCAGCACAGACTCTACAAGTTGCCCTATAAGGGGAAGAGTTGTACAGACCAACCGCTTTGGGCATCTACTGTGGTGCATAGTATCCTCAAAACAGGAAATCATGACTCACAGACTGCATGCTGTGGCAGGGTAGCCAATCGATGGTGTAAACTATGGCTTTAGGTGATTTAGTCATGTTGACTAATGTTGCCAAAATGGGCATGGGTCATTAACGGTGATAAGTGGGTCGAGGACCTGGCCTACTCCGACCTATGCCAGGAACCCAGTCACCTATGTCAGGGACTCATGCTAACAGTGAGACGGGTGTATGTGTCCCTATAGGCCAGTGTGTGCCCGCCATAAAGCCCAGCAACCCTAGGTCAATAAGCTACTGGCTGGCAGGTGTCTAGTTGCCCAGCCTGGGTTAGCTGGGATAGCTCTGTTGAGTGAAAGCTGGGCATAAAGCCTATCAACCTGCTAAACATGAACTGAGAATTAATACTCTTAATTGTAGGTTCACTGACAGGGTGCAGCTTGGAAGTAGATGACATGATGATACGAAGGAGGCTGAACATCCTATGTATCCAAGAGACAAGATGGAAGGGCAGTGCAGAGAAGCCACTTGGCTTGGGATCCAGAGTCTACATCTCAGGAAGAGGCTAGAAATGATGTGGGAATTGTGGTGAAAGAGAGGCTTCAAAAGGCAGTGAGGGTTATCATCAGAATTAGTGACAGAATCATGGCAATCAGTCTCCAGTGTAATGATAGGGCAGTATTCATACTCTCAGCCGATGCTCTGCAGCATGGTTGTGATAGTGTGAAAAAGAGTGCATTCAGACAGCAGTTGCAGGACTTACTAGATAAATCAGGACAGCAGGAATTGGTGTTGATAATAGGTGACTTGAATGCACATATGGGGGCAGACAGAACAGGGTATGAGGACTGCCTGTGTCCACATGGGTGGGGGCAACAGGAATAAAGAAGGATAAGCCATTCTAAACTTCTGTCTGGAAAATGACTTGATAGTAGCCAACACCTGATTTAAAAAGAGAGACAGTCTCAACATCACATACAGGAGTGACAAACATGCAGATCAGGTAGCCTTCCTCCTAGTAAGGCAATGGCACTGGGGTAGACAATGATTGCAAAGTCATCCCTAGTGAAACTGTCAGCTCACAGCATAAACCACTGGTTGCCACAATTAGCTGCAAGCAGTGTCAAAGAAGGCTCTAAAATCAACAGAGACCAGGATGAAGACCTGGAAGTTGACTAGAGAGAGCGCACCACAGTTCAAGGAATTGGTCAGGGCTCTAGCACCCCAAGAAAAGGAGGAAATAGGTGGAGTTGAAAAAGAAGTGGCAGCACCTCAAAACAGCATGTGTGAGGACTACAGAACAGATATGTGGCTGAGCCAGACAGATGGTACATAAGGAAAGCTAGTGGTGGAATGCAGAAGTCCAGGAAGGAATCAAAAGAAAGAAGGATTACAGGAAAAAGGGGGAGATAGAAAAGACTGATCAGGATAGGAAGGCATACTGGTTGGGTAACAAAGTAGTTAAGAAAGGAGTTGCAATAGCAAAGACTAGGGCATTGGAGACACTTTACCAACTTCTGAAAATTGACTCAATAGGTGGCACAAAGAAACTATATCAGGTTGCAAGGCAAAAGACAGAAAGATAAAGAAGGTAGTCAGACACCCTTCATAAGGGATGCCAGCAACAACCTTCTCACCAGTCCACAGGACATCAAAGGCAGGTGGAAGGAGTAATTACAACAACTTCTGAATGAAGAAAACCCCACAGAAGTTGTACTGCCCCAGAAGCATCCTATGATGAGAGAAGAGTAGGAGCCCACCCTAGAAGAAGTAAGAACAGCACTAAGGAAAATGAAGTCAAGGAAAGCAGCAGGCTGAGATGAGGTCACAGCAGACATGATAAAGATGCTGAGTGAGATAGGGGAAAAATGGCTCCTGAGGCTACTCATAGCATGTGGAGAGAAAGACGTATCCTAGATGACTGGAGAATAAGCATACTCATGCCACTGTACAAGAAAAAAGGGGACATCCACAATTGTGGGCAGTACAGAGATATCAAACTCCTGTCACATTACATGAAAGATCTGGAGAGGGTGACTGATAAACGGATATGCAGCGTAGTAAAAGGTAAGATGGGAGATGAGCAGTTTGGATTCAGCTCAGGATGCATCACAACTGACCCAATGTTTGCAGACAGATAGTTGAGAAGAAGCTGGAGATGAGGAAAGAGTCCAACTGGGCATTCCTAGACTTGGAGAAAGCATATGACAATGTCCCAAGAAACCTGATTTGGTCAGTACTGTGGTGGTTCAAAGTTTCAGTAAAAAATAGTAGAATTAGTGCAGGCTATGTACAAGGACCCAATGACTCAAGTATGAACAGTGTTTGACCTCAATGAGCTTTTCCCAGTGGAAGTGGATGTGCACCAGGGTTCAGTTCTGATATCACGGCTGTTCATACTGGTGATGGATTACACTGACAAACGGGTCAGTGGGGACACATCAACAAAGTTGTTTTATGCAGGAAATGTAGCATTACAGGCAGACTGAGCAAGAACTTCAGCAAAGGCTAGGGGAATGGAATGCAAAACTGAAGGCACATGGGATGAAACTAAGCACAGATAAGACAGTGGTAATGGCAGCAAATTGGGGAAAATAGGAGGAAACTGAGAATTGAGATAGAAAGGAAGATAGTGGAACAGGTAAATAGCTTCAAGTGTCTGTGAGGGATGGTTGAGGAGAATGGAAGTCTGAATGAAGAGGTCAAAGTTAGAATCTGAGGGGCTGCAGCCAACTGGCATAGAGTCTCAGGTGTAGTCTATGACAGAAGAATGTGAAAGAAGCTGAAAAGCAAGGTGTACAAGACAATGGTGCAACCAGTACTACTGTATGGTACAGAAACCTGGGCAATAAAGGCAGAACAGTTGAAGAAGCTAGAAGTATGAGGCACCTGAGAAGGGTGGTAGGATGCACACTGTGGGACAGACAAAGAAATGAAGACATAATAGCAGAAGCCAAAGTAGCTACAACTGCAAAAAAGGTCAAAGAAAGAAGATTACAGTGGTTTGGACACATGCAGAAAATCAGAAGACAATCTGGTGAAGAAGATTTGGGACAGACAGGAAGAAGGTAAGAGGAAACGAGGACATCCAGCAAAGAGATGGTTGGATTGTGTGAAAGAAGATCTGTGACAGTTAGGCAGGAGTGTTGAAGAAGGCAGGAGTGTGGCATTTCATCAAGAGAGATGGTGACAGTTAACATGATACCCTGACCCCATGTCGAAAATGGGAAAAAGGTGGATGATGATGATGATGATATACACACTCCCAAATCTATAGACCCCAATACTGCAGGAGACTGAGCAAACTGGCAACAAGATAGCTAGGTTTGCTTTGGGTCCCTTCTCCTGTTACATTACTGTCTTTCTATTCATGACCTGAATTATCTGGAGTATATACAGTTCCTTCTCATAGCTCACCTTTGGTTTGCTCATGAACTTCTCTGCTGGAGAAAATATCCACCACTTTGCTGTGTAATTATTTCATACATACCATGCTGCAGTCTTATGTCATTTTTCCCATTGGCCATGTATATTGACCTTATGGTGAAATGGTTTGTTTCTGAATTTTCATAAACTTTGTGGGACTCTTGGGCCTTTTTGAGGTGCTTTAACTCTGATTTATTTGCTGAGGATGCCTTTTTTGTTTGTATAGATGTTGCCAGTCTGTTTGGAGTCATTCCCGTTTGGAGGGTTTAGATTACTTTTCAGAGACATTACTGCTTTGTCATTTTTTTAACAGCAGAGGGCATTATTATTTTAATGAATTTTATGGAATATGTACTAGATAATAATTTCTTTTACTTTGATGAAGAGTACTACAAACAGATTAAGGGAATGGCTATGGGTGCAGTTTATGCTCCTTTATATGCCAATCTTGTGATGTGGGCATGGGAGCAAACATTTATATTTAACTCACAATTTGTAGAATGTTGGTCCCTATGTACCCCTTATCTGGAAGACATTGTTATTTTATAGAGGGACACCTAAGAAAATTTGCATGAGTTTATCCACTATATTGGTTCTATCATGCCTTTTAAGGTTTACACACACTATGTCTAGTGATTTGTTTTACTATTTAGATATGACCATCTATAAGAAGAATGGCAAATATGAATCAAAAGTATATAGGAAGTCCACTTTTTCATATGCATATCAGCAGTTACAGAGCAACCACCCTTTATCACAGAAAAAAGTCCCATGTTAAGGGCCAGTTTGTTAGAATCTCTAGAATGACTGCAAATGATGGCTTATTTTTAATGGGATGCAATAAAGTGTCACACATGCTTTTGGATAGGGTCCATCCCGATTATTGTATAGACAAAATTAAATCAGAGGTATTATAACCCTCAGGCATGTTAGATTTAGTCCTAGTTTAAGAAAAAGTATTTTTGTGCGATGCTATTCCCCCATTAATGCAGAACTGAATACAGAACCATTTCTCAAACACCACCCTTTGTACAAAGAAGAGAAAAATGTTATTTTGAAGTATTGGTCTATATTTGGCACTGATGGCAACATGTCTAAGGTTATAGGGGACAGACCACAATATATTTTTAAGAGGGGTTAAAACTTAAAAGCTACTTTAGAAGATCAGGTTCCTATGAGAATAAATTCCGCTTTTGATATGAGAAAGTGTGGTTGATATAATCAATGCACCTGTATTCTGGTATGTGATTCCTTGTATTTGCGGAACCAACAAGTTAAAATCTAATTACTAGACGGCTGTAATTGTATGACCAACGGCATTGTATACATTGTTATATGTGAGTATTGTGACACCTTGTACATAGGTAAAACTGAAAGAACTCTATGTAGACTTATATATGAATACAATTATGATATTAGGTTCATAGGTTCATAGGAGTTTACTAGGCTAACTACTAAAAGGGCCTTTGTAAGCCTAGCTATGCATCCCAAATCTCTGACGAGTTCTGATACCCTTGATAAGTGTAAGCATGGGTCTGGGAGGTGAACCATTCATTGGTTACCTGTTTGCATCAGAGACATAGGTGCCAAACCAGGGATGAATTTCTGTTTTCCCATCCAATTGTCGAAGTTGCATTTGAATTGGATTAGGGAGGAACTCTGCTTCACATGGATGGGGATCCTGTTCCATAGATGGGGTAGTCTCTGGGATACAGGGTCTATATTATATCATCAAACGCTTAAAAAAGCGAATGCTGATTGATCGACCTAATTTAAGTGAAAGCTTACAATCTCGAACTGTCAGATCAGCGATTTTTTTCCCAGGGAAAAAAATTGCTGATCCAAAACACATACACACAACACAAGCACACCAAACAAACAGAAATCCACACACATACACCTAAAATCTGATACCTAACCCTACACTAAACTATGCACACACCACTAACTACCCACTTACCTTAACCCAAACCCTAACCCTAAGGTTCGTCACTATCGCACACTCACCTCACCCGCTCCCTAACCCTAACTCACTTAAATCAGCCCTAACCCTCATGTCCACTCAATCGCACACACACCTAACCCGAGCCCTAACCCTAAGTCACCTAAATCACCCTAACACTCACATCCACACAATCGCACACTTACCTGAATCCGACCGGTAACTTTCCACCATAACACTGAAAATACCGAAGCAACAGAAACAGACAACCAAATTCTTTCCCTAGGAAAAAATTTGAGTTTCTGCTGCTTTGATATTTTGCAGTTTCATAAAAATAAGTTCGATCAATCAGCATTCGCTTTTTTAAGCATTCGAGGATATAATATAGACCCGGGATACATACCTATCTCTCCAGCAGGTCCTATTTATATCACAGGCAAGGTTTAAGTCTTTAGAATGGGTAATTCAGGTACTGTTTGTTTTGTGGATATGCAGGAGGACCATCAGAGTGGGGTCTGACAAAGTCCTGTATGCCAGGCATGCAGCTCCTCTCAAAAGCCTGTAGGAGACAGAATACAGGGATAGGGCCTTGAGGCAGTCTGCATAGGACATATTACTTATGCCTTGTATTCTTTTAGTGAGGAACCTCTGTGGACATTCCAGGTGTTGGATATGCCTGGTTAGGTACATACCAAAGGGGCATTGTACTCAATGATAGGTCTGATGAATGCTGAATACAGTGGAACAATGACTTCCTTGGACTTAGATGCCATACCTTTGTTTATAAGTTGCACAACATAGAATGATTTCCTCACCACTGTAGACACTTGATGATCAAAGGCTAGATTACTATCTATGTGTATCCCTAAGTCCCTGATTACTGGGTCAACTCTAAGGAGTGTGTTGTCAATATGATAGTCACCAGGGATGGATGACTTCCCAAAGGATACTATTATGCATTTCTTGGCATTTAGTTTTATTCCATGACTCTGACAACAGTTGTTTTTCTGTGTCAACCCCTCCTGGAGAACATTTGTGTCAGTGTGAGATTCAGTGACGGCTCTTAATTTCCAATCTTCTGCAAATTTAGTCAGACAGAGACCACTGACATTGGCCTTGACTTCTGAGAAGTAAATGCCAAAAAGGAGAGGTCCAAGGACTGATCCCTGAGGGACTCCACTTGTGACTGGCCTCTTTGTAGAGGTGGACTCCCCAATTCTAACTTCCTGAGTCCTGTCTGTGAGACAGTTGGCTATCCACTGGGTGACATATGGGTTTGTACCTAACCTCTTGAGTTTGTCAACAATGCCCAAGTGGGGTATTGTGTCAAATGCCTTGGCCAGGTCAAGGTAGGCAGTGCGAATGATTGTGCCCTCATCCATTGCTTTGGTGACCTTCTCAAAGAAGTTGACCAGGTTGAGTAGGCATGATCTGCCCTTTACGAAACCAAACTGGGTTGGGTCCAGTGTCTGGAGGTTTACTATATCTCTATTGATTATCTCCATGATAATTCTTTCCATATAAGACTAGTGAGACTTATGGGTCTGTAGTTTCCAGGGTCTGTTGAAGGCCCACCTTTGTGCAGAGGGATGACTGTTGCCTTTCTCCATTCATGAGGCATGAAGCCTGTTTGGAGGCTAAAGTTAAACAGCAATTCCAGAGGCCCTAATAGGTAATGTTTCATGCTATTTAGAAGGCATCCTGAGATATTGTCTGGGCCCATTGATGCAGTGCTCTTGGTCTTAGAGAGGGCATTAATGACCTGTTCCCTAGTGATAGCAGGGGGAGTTATATTTGATGATATTTCCTGAGGGAAGGTTGAGGAGGAGACAAGAGTAAAGCTGGAGCTCAATTTGTTAGCCAGGAGGTTTGCTATATCTTCTGGCTCAGTATAGTTGGCTCCATTTACAATGAGCTCTGCACAGAATTGTTATTGCCTTTGAGGTTGCATACATAGCTAAAGAATACTTTGTGGTTGTCCTTGGCCTGGGAGGCCAAACTTACCTCAAATTTGGCTTTGGTAAACTTTATTTGTCCTCTGAGTTGTTTGTTTAGTTTAATTAGAATACTTTTATCCTGCTGGTGCTGCACCTCCTAATTTTTGTCATGATTGTCTTCCTCCTGTTATACATCCAGTTTTTTTTTTTGTGATTCCACCAGGGTGGCTTTTTATTAGTTAGTTTGTACTTCTTCCTGGTGGGTACAGCCCCCTCCATAGAGCTATTAACATGCTTGTACAGGATTTCTGTTTACAGTTCTGCATAGGCAGAAGTGTTCTCAGGGTTTATAGGGGCCTGACATTTTGCCATGTTCTCACTTAGTAGCAGCAGGTTAGCCTTAGAATAGTTCCTGAATATTCCCAGTTTAGCTGGGGGTCCAGGTTTTATTTTTACTTCAAAGGAGACCATTTTGTGGTCTGACCTTACCAGGGAAGCCAGTAAAGTAGGGGGTTTGCAGCACTTTCCCATATTAGTGAGGACAGTATCCAGTATGGTTGCACCCCTGGTTTGTGTATTCACTATCTGGTCCAGGGAGTTTGTGTTTACAAAATCCAGGAATCTCTGTGCATGTACGTTTGATGTCGTATAGGATTCCCGGTTAATAGTTGGGTAATTAAAGTCACCCACGAATATGGTATTGAGTTGGATGGTTAGCGTTTCTAATAAGTTTAAATGCATGGTATGGGTTTCCTGGGTCATAGAGGAAGACCTATGGCTTGCAAGGAAGTGGTATTGGATTTTATCTATGGTGATTTGAACATGGAGCAGCTCAAGTGCATTGTCCTGTTTGTCCAGCCTTGAAGTATATTTATTTTTGATGTAAATAAAGACATCTCCACCTTTAGTCCCTGCCTGTGAAGTAGCTGGTCTAAATGTGTGGAAGGCATTATAACCCTGCACTGCTGGTATTCTCTCTGTGACTTTAAACCAGGTCTCTAAGACTGCACAGACATCAGCATTCTCTATGGTAAAGAGAGCTTCTAGGGAGTGTAGTTTTTTGTTTAGGCTCCTAGCATTGAGCAGTAATACCTTTAGATTTTCTTAGTTTTGATTTGCTACGCCGGAAGTACTTTCAGTTTGACATTGCCTAAAAAAGGCACTATGGGAGTAGACAATGTTTTAGCTAATATTCAAAAGTCTGGGGGGAGAGGTACAGACCATCCTTGGCAAACCAGCATGTTTTTTTGACCATCTCCTTCCATGCTGACAAATATTCCACCTCCTTAGAATGACACCAGAAACTAAGCCATTTATTAAAGTCAGTCATCATTTGTTCGTATTGTGGCATCATCCTTGGAGAAGGTAAAATGCTGCTCAATGCTAGGCTCATACCAGCCTGAGGCACATATTCCAAAAGCTCTATGATGTCTTTCTTCATATAGTCTATGGAGGTACGTGTCAGGTTATTTGTTCTCACATGGACTATGACTGAGTCATATTAGTAATTGTGATCCAATGACCTGAGTGCATGTGTAATATATACTAAAAGAAGTAATGAGAAAAATGCCTTATTTAAGCATAAGATGATTTGTATCAGTTGTAATAACTTCTTTTTTGCAGTACTGGAAAATGTTAACAGGAACCAGAGGCGTGGATCATGGGAAGCAGTCAATAGAATTTAAGGACATTATTTGGCAGTTACAATTTAACATACAATATCCACAAGGGCTCAATGGGAATGTATCAGTTACAAGTGTTGTTAAACTTCATGCTATGAACTTATAAGAATTTCACTTTGCAAATTATATTTTTTATCATTTGTTATTTATAAGCGATATATATTTATATATACATATATACATTTTAGAAATATTTATTATCATTTTAGAAGATTTGTATTATTGTTATATATTAGGATTTTGTTATAAATTGAGGATTTATAGCTTTAAAACCTTTACTGGTTAATTGATTAATTAGGATGTGTTTGATTAATTTGTTTATATCATGTATGCAGTCACACTGTCATTTGGATCTGATGACGTCCTTAGAGGTTACAAGGGTAAAAGCCCTTAACCTATGAATAAAATTTGGTAAATTTTATTTGTATGTCCTGTGGTTCCTAGAGGCAACATTTCTTTCAAGAATGGTTTTAGAAACACAAACTATGAAAAGTAGCTCAGAATGCTCCACTGTTACTAAAGGAGAAGTTAAGAGCCAGCTGTCCTGAGCTCTCCCGGAGTGAATGTGTTTATTTATCGGCCTTTGACATTCTCCACCATCATTTCTTTCTGTAATGGCTAGACATTGGTGAATTATCATGTATTCTTATCAAATGGATTTGTAGTTTTTTTTAGAAAGTATGACCCAGTAAATCAAATGGGAAGATGATATCTTTCATCCAGTCCCATCAGGCTGTCCTGCAGTGTTCCTCAAAATTCATTTCTTGGCCTACATATTTTTACTGTACTTGTCAACAACATATCATAACACTGTGATGATTCTAGGCTTATACAGTATGGAGATAATATAACTTTTATACCTCTACTATTATGTATGTCCAATCTTGTTTTTCAGTCTTTGAGTTATATAATGATCACTCTTTTAGATTACTGCCTCTAATAATATATTGCTAGAAACTGTTATTTCAGTAAAATTAATGTGTCTTACTGTTGAGAGCCATACGAACGTTGATCTCCATAGCTAGTTACTTATCTCAATGTCTGATCAGAAATTGGGAATATTGTATATAATCAAATGTTTCACGATGAATTATATCACCCTTTTTCTACTAGGATGTTCCTTTTTCTTAGTTTGTTA
Organism: Protopterus annectens; assembly: GCF_019279795.1. NCBI lineage: Eukaryota > Metazoa > Chordata > Ceratodontiformes > Protopteridae > Protopterus > Protopterus annectens. The sequence goes on from NC_056745.1 coordinate 941,464,267, forward strand.
CATGGCATATACACACTTCCAAATCTATATACCCCACTACTGCAGAAGACTGAGCAAACTGGCAACAACATAGCTAGATTTGCTTTGGGTCACGTCTTCTATTACATTACTGTCTTTCTATTCATGACCTGACTTACGTTGAGTATGCAACCAAAAATCCAAAGATCCAAAGCAAAGCAACCCCCCCCTCAAAAAAAAAAAAAAAACCTCAGCATTTCCAGGCTTTGGATCTTTTTACTGTTATCTGGAGTATACACAGTTCCTTCTCTCAGCTCACCTTTGGTTTGTTCGTGAACATCTCTATCAGAGAAAATATCCACCACTTTGCTCTGTAATTATTTCATACATACCAGGCTGCAGTCTTAGGTTCTCCAATGGAAATCTGGTTCATATACCAAATAATCGTAATAGATTTAATGATTTCTCCTTGGTAATCCTTCCAGAAAACATTGGCACAGCTTGTCCATTAAATATTCATCATATCCCCAAATGCAAATTCAAATGAGCTTTGCTTATTAAACTGGGTAGTGGGTAGGTGGACTGGTCACATAACTTTTTCAATCAAATCTATGTCAAAAGCAGAGACATAGTCATGCAGATGTTTTTACCTAGAAGAATTATTTGAAAAGATTTCATATACATGCAGTAAGATTCATTTGGTTGTGTCCGTTTTAAGATGCAGTCATACAGATGAGTTTGTGCAAATGGAGGAAACGTTTCATTGGAAATAAGATGACGTTAGCATTCAATAAGTACATATCTGAGAATGAAGTGCTTATCACAATGAGTATACCATTGGTTTGGATTAAGGTAAAATAGAGGATAAATCTTTATATTAATACTGTAGCATTATATAACACTTAGAGTGATACAACCAATCCATGCAAACAGAAAAGTACTTTGTTGCTACACAACATGGGAAGTAACAGAAACAAAACTGATGTCCTTCCGCAGTTCATTTAAAGGGTTTTGCAAAGCAAAACAGTACTTAAAGTCAGTAATATTTTCAATGGACATAGGTGGGATAGTCTCCACAAGTTTTTCAGTACAGAGCAACAGCTCCTCAACCCTTTTATGGATACTTTCCAGGCACTGGTTTTCAGGAACAACTTTCATACCGACTTCTTTCTGGAGACTCCTCTTCAGAGCCCTCTCTCAGCCTATTAGTCAGGAATCTGATCTTTTTTAGAAGGTACTGAATGGCTTTCTATGTTCTGAAACTCTGTAGTTCTGTTGCTTGACACACCCTCTTGATTTATACTACTTGGTAGAGGCAACACGAACAGTAGATATGATACAACCAGAAACTGTCTTTGCAATAACTATGTCACATGATCCCACCCAGTGTAGAACCACCACTTCTAGCCCCACTGGATGAGACATAAGACAGCCTATCCTCTGTTTTAACTAACTGTGTCCTGGGCTGTGATGGATCTTAAATTTGTAAGGCTAGAGGTTCAGAGCTCACCAGGATACTCTTGGGTTACAATCTTTCTATCAGCATACCTCTTAACCTTTTAGAGCAAGAAATCTGGACAAAGCTATAAATAATGGGGGCACAAAGGCCAAAAAATAGGAACAATTTTTAAATATTGCTCTTACAAACTTAGAAAGTTGATAGAATAACAGGTTTTGCATTAGTATGAATTTTATGAAGGGTATAAAGTCTGGAACTCAAATGTCTGTTATTATTTTCTGACTTCAACACTCAATGATTTGCCAGAAAACCCCAAATTTATGAGAAACAGACCAAAAATACGAGACATAAATCTGGACATTCAGTGAAAATCTGTGCAGTTGAGAGGTATTTACTATCATTAGAGCCATTGTAAAGGGATGAGGTCAGTAATTAATGCAAGCTCTCATACTAACTAATAATATTTGAAGGTGGTAAGGGCCCAGTTTATGAGAAGGCATTCACCCTCAAAATCTGAATAACATTTCTCAACAGTACTGTTTTCTGTTCATAAACCAGAGGGGAATGCTCATACCCATCTAAAGTCTATAGAGGACTACACATGTGCATACTTCTAAGGCATCTGTGTGCACTTCATATGCTTGGAAATGTCTAGAAGTACTAGTATTGTTTTGCACACAGTATATCTTTTAGTTGCTTAAAGGCTTGTTCTAGTTAAACGGTGTACTTATCCTCCAAAGCAGCCTTTGTCAGGTCAGTGAGGAGGCAAGTAATGACTGGAAAATTATGAATAATTGTATCACAATACTGAGACAGGCCTAAGGAAGTCTTAACCTGTTTCTTGGTGGCTGCCATGAGCCAGTTATGCGTTGCTTCAGTTTTCACTATCCCTTGGCCTGTTACATATCCGAAATAACAAACTTCTGCCAAGCCTATCTTACACAAGTGAGTTAGCAGTTATCCCAGCTTGATATAGGACTACTGACATCCTGAAGCTGAGGGAAATGGCTTTATGAATCCTCAGAAAATATTATCACTTCAGGTAGGCTGATGCAGTCCTGGTGTGAGGTCTAAGAATTTTGTCTATTAACCTCCGAAATATTGCTGTAGCTTCATGAAGATGAAAATGTGGGACTCTGTACAGGTATGGAAAAATGAAAAAAAAAACATTTCTTCTGCTTAGCTTCTGGGTCTAAGGAAAATTTGCTAGAAAATGTAACCCTGTCCGTTTTTTAATCAGTTTGTCCACTCTTGGCATGGGCTAAGAGTCAAATTTTGATAAGTTATTTAATTTTCTGAAGTCATTACAAAACTTAATAGACCTATCAGAGTTAGGTACCATTACAATGGTCTAGTCCAATGACTTTTTTATTCTTCTCTAACCCTGAGATTGAGAATTATTGTGCCTTTTCCTTAATTACTTGGCATTGGGATTCTAGTGTTTGGTATGGGTTCAAATTTACTTTCTCATTAAACTTGCTTTCTGTGCTGTAATGGATTAAAGTCTTTTTTTCGAGGTAACTCTAAATATATATTTATTCCTGAGTTAATGTCTCATCTATTTTGACTTCAGGACTTACTGACTTCAGGGCGTACTTAAAAGGCCTTAACTTTACTGCAAACCTACTTACTACCAAATTTCACTTGCTCTGCAAGATTTATGAATATTCATGTGATATAGCTGTTCTGGTTTCCTTTTCCCCTGTTGTCTCTCCCTATAATTCATTTCACTTATTTTTTCTGTAGTTTCTAATAGTCCTTGCCACTCTGCAAGGGCCTTGATTTCAACAGTGGGTACTGACATAAGAACTTTATCCTGTTGTTTAAATTATCTTAGATGAGCATTTTTTATGTGGTGTCTTTTGTATTGCCCATGGTCTTTCCTTGTGTTCTTTTACTACAGGCATTTTGTAGTTCAATTGGAGTGAATCCAGCTGAGACTTGGGTACTTCCTTTATAGCAAACAGGCAATATGGAAGCAGCTGCTCTCAATTTCTTCCATCCAGTCCCACAGCCATTAATAATATAGACATTAAAATTTTGTTAAAGCACTCAAGTAGCCCACCAGTTTTAGAGTGGTAATCAGCTGTTCCACTTAAAAAAAAAAAACAAGAACAAAGTTTTTGCATTGGATAAAAATGGAATGTCTTGGTCATTAAGAATTTATTTGGTAATGCCTACTCTGGAAAAAAGCAGTGCTAATTCCTTTGCTATGGACATTTCACTACCCACAAATAGCATTGTAAAATGTCAGTGACTATGGTCATTACATGATTATACAGTTGATCCTGTAATGTCAATTGCTATTTGCTCAAATAGAAAATCCACAAGAGTTAAGGAAGGGCATCAGTGGACTTTTAAACCCTGGTCTGGGCAATGTTCTTTGACATTCTGGACATGCTACATATAAATTGTATGTTTTTCATATTACCAGGCCAGTAAAATCTAGTCAAAATCCTGCCTTTGGTCTTATCCATTCCTGAATGAACATCTAAAATGTGGTTATTTGCTAACTTGATCTCAAATAACCTTTTCTTTATCTTTGGTTATCATGCAGAGCTGAACATTTTTTAGTTCAGTTTAAAAATGGATCCCATGTGTGCAACAAAGTCAAGAAGGTTTAGGATTTTTTTGCTTGTAAGTGTTTGCATGGGTATTTGCATTCCCCAAATAGAATTCACAGATTTCTTTCCTCGGGTAGATGGTGAATGTTGGAAATGTGATTGGAAAGACAGAAGTAATTGAGAATATGATTTTTTGGGGTGTGCAGAATCATGAAATGGGAAATTTTAAGAACTCCATACAAAGTACTTTGTCAGAAACATTGGAGGAACAAATGGTTGTAACTAAGGTTTTGCCATTATGAAATAGTTGTAACTTAGGGTTTAACATTACTAAATCCAATAATTCTGCTAGCAACTCCTTGTACCTCTAAATTCCATATAAATAAGTAATACATACAAATTAATATTGAAGAATAGATGCAAATTTTAAGGAAAGCAGGATTTGAACAATTTATGTAATGCTGGAGTGAATGATAATTGTTAAAAAGAAAACATGAGTTGCTTGGAGAAAATAAAAATGTCAGTATGGTTTGTTTTCTTTTCTACTAACGCAGTTAATGCAGCTTTCTATTAGTGCACCCATATCATTGTTTTAATTGTGATTTAATATCGATGTTTAAAAATGGATGTGTTGTGGGGCTGTTCTGTTCCATTAATCCCCATCTACTTTTGGTATATTCTCTTTAGTTCTTCTTAGGGTTTGCCTTCTTACTGGGCCTTCAGGAAATTGACATCTTATCTGGAGGTCAGCCAAGTCAGCACTGTTTTATCAATATTTTGATTTGTACTGGTAGTTATGGCCTCTTCTTGTATAAATACAGATCCAAGCTTTTTCTACTCTGTATGTAGTTCATCCTCTGTAAAAGGTAATTAATGAAAATAAATTTCTCCCATCAAGGGTATTCATTCTGTAGTTCAATAGTTATCTTACATTTTTCCTTTATAGTCTTGCTTCTCTTTCTAACTGTCTCTGTGCTTTGTTGTAGCATGGAGAAACTTAAGTCTCTGTTATATATTTCCATTTTCTTCAATATGATATTAATCTCTCTGTCTTCCTCAGTTTCTATATCTACTTCCATTAGAGCAGTGATTTACAACCTTTTTGATTTGCAACCTTTTTCATCTCATGGCACACATAAACCTATAACAAAAATCTCGGGCACACCAAAAAATATATTACAATTTTTGCCGAAGTGCCAAAAAATAGGTATAATTTTGATTGATAAGAAGTATTTTCCTCTTGTTTTACTTGCCTTTAATATTTAATGAGATATTCAAGCATGACATTGTGTTTTGTGAAAGGTCAAATTTTGGACAGGCATACTATTAAGTTGTCTTCCAGGGCTTCCAGATGTGATCTATTGTTGTTCTTTGTGCGAATCAAGCTTTTCCACAAACATGACATGGAGAAAGAAAGAAGTGTTTGTTAGCTCAAACATTTCTACTGCGTTCTCTCTTCTGATTCTTTCTTCCCAAAGCATTATTTTTTTCTTTGAAAGCATTAATTTTATCAGTGGAAGTAAGATTATTTTCACACTCTCCTTGCATACTTTTATTATGTGTGTTCAAAGATTGAAATAATTCAGCAAGAAATGCAACCTTATTGCACCAAAGCTCATCACTAAGAGAAAATGTGCTAACTGAGATTGTTGAGTTGTCAGAAAAGTTACAACTTCCTGCTTTAGTTCATAAAATCTTGATAGAACTTGACCACGAGATAACCACCTAACTTCTGTATGCAGTAGCAACTGCGTGTGAGAAGCTTCTATTTAGGAACATAGTGCTGCACATAATCTTGGATTTACGGCCTGCTTTTTATATAATAATTGACAATTGTGACAGTCTCCTCTAATACTTTTGTTCAGCTCTGCTACCAATGATTTTGACGTTAGTACTTCTCTGTGAAGAAATTTATCCTCTTTGATTATGTTTTGCCTTGTACGTCCCCAGTAAACCTCATTACTGCAAATCAGATTCCCCGTGTTTCACTTCATTAAAAAAAAAAGAAAAAAGTCAAGAAACTAAATATATACAACCTTCAACCAAATGACTGTACTAAGAACTAAGTGACTATATAGTTTTCTGAAACATTTTGATAGACCTCTTATTCGTTCCTTGCATGGACTGCATAATCTCTCCTGCTAAAAGTTCAAATGTTGACTAATTTT